>NC_082731.1:44569327-44836827 GCF_030144855.1 Hypanus sabinus | reverse complement strand
CTTGAACAGATTTATCAGGCAAGACTTCCCTTGACAGAAACCATGCTGACTTTGACTTTCATTTTATTATGAATAAAATTCAAAATTTATTTTGATTTTAAGAACTGTTCCTCTATGCTAGGCCGGATCAGCCATGATCTTATTGAATGGTGGGGCAGGCTCGATGGGCCAAATGGCCGACTCAGTGCCTACATCACTTGTCATCAAAAACTGTTGAATCGAGGCCATAGTGAGCAACACGATCTTGCTGCACTGACATCCGTTGCCATTGTTACGGATCCCGTAACTGGGTCACTTACCAGCAAAGATAGAGAGCTCCATTGAAATCTGATGATACTATTTTTAACAGTATTTATTAGTAAAAATACACAAAAATAATATCAATACAAGTATACAGATAATATACATCATCAATACTAAATCTAAAAGTGGGGGTATAATAATAATCAATAAGAAATAAGCTCTATCATTGTCTAGGGGATAATGTATTGTCTGATGGAAATATAAAGTTCACTCAGTTCATGCAGGCTGCAGCCTTGGGGGACCGCTGGGTTGCAATGGTTGGAGAGAGAGAGAGATTTGGAAGAAAAACTTGCCGATTTTCCTTTTATGATTTTGATCAGTCGGAGTCTCGTTGGTGTGGCCGTTCACTTGTGGCCTCTCCTTTAGCTAAGCCGTTCTTCCGTGATGAGCCCGCCACCCTGGCAAGGGAGGACGCACACAAGCCCCCCACCGGCTGTCACTAGTAAACGCTGTCACGGGATTTCTAGCGTTTCTCCTGGTGCGTCTGAAGGGGATGTTCCCCAGACCCTCTTTTATCCTTACTCACGGGGTCTCAGATGTCAATCAGGTTGGGATGATGCAATCCCTCAACCAGACCACTCTAGTTGTCCCCTGAGGGTTTCCAATGAATAGTACAGTACTCAATACACAATTCTGTCTCCAAGAGACAATAGCCGTTATCAGTGGTTCCGTTTCGCTGAGGCCAGGACACATTCCAAACCCTGTGTATTCTGGACGTCTGTCTCTCATTTCCTGGGTCTCAGACCCAAATTAATAGCAATCTTGTGATTCTCAAAAAGGAGGGGGCGACATTGTACCTTTCAGCCCCTCAGAGTTGCGTCACATTCGTAACACCCCCTTCCTTCTAAGATTTTTACTACAGGTAAAAATTAATTAATACAGTCTTACAGGATTCCAGAATATAACACAATACAAAAGAGTTTTTTTTTCACTACAGAGTAATACAGTTATACATTCAATTCAGCATCTAAACACTTAACGATTACATTGTCACTCCTTTAATATCTTAACATCTTGCACCTTAATAAATTCTTGTAGCATCAGACTCCAATTTAATAACCACCTATTTTTATTCCTTTTCTTCAGCAAACAAAACTAAAGAGTGTGATCTTAGCTTACATGTATATTACAAAAGTTCATGCAAATACTAATCTTTATTTTACTTTCAAACTTAACAGTCAGTCTTCCATGGGGTTGTCTTTATTAGTTACATGCTTTGCCGAAATCCCTTAAAACCGGATCCTGTTATTTAAAGTGGCATCCCGTCAACCCTCACCCCTTTTCCAGTTAACTCCCACGTGGTTAGCTTGTGCACCAGTGTAGAATAGGCTTTTGCATGCTCCTTTCATAGGAGTTATTTTATCAACAGTGTTTTCCAAACGTATCCCATTTGCTGAATTTCCACACAATACTTTACTTTTAAGCAAGTCGTTAATTTTATCTTCAGGACCCTTCATGCTATTAGTTTTCAGTTTAAGATCTGCAAGCGATCCCTCTCTGTCCAAACAGCATTTCAAATTCTGCCTCTTCACAGCACACTCTTGAATAACAATAGCACGTGGGGCACCTTTCCATTCCAAATCAACCTGTAATTGATTCACAGGCACCATGTTACCAAGCCATTGTCCCTGTAGCCTGGTTGCTGCTTCTGACATCAATCCAGACTTTAACTTTTCTTCATTCAATTTAGGAACTACACTTTTCCCTTTCCCTTCAATAATAATATTCACCTCACCACCTTTTATCTCCTCACTAACTTTTAACACACCTTCGAACACAAACAACTGGGAATTCTCACTTCCCAATAGTACCAAGGTTAACCCTTTCTTCACTGAACCAAGTCCATCTGACCCACAAGGACTGCATTCCTTTTCAACTGAATCAAATACCTCAGACTTTTTCTGAGTTCCATTACTAGGTTCAGTACCACGTGCATCCCCATCTTGAACACACTCAAAAGGGACATCTGCCTCTTCCAGGCTTTCAATACCCGTACCCTTTTCAAATTCTAAGTTCCCCTGATCCTCCCAGTTACTCTCTGGGCAACTCCCTTCCGGAGTATACTCCACCCTGTGGGCTGAAACAACCTCATCTGCCAACCCAGCAGACTTCTTCAAGGTAATGGCATCCTTTTCATCTAGGACTGCCCTCATTTCATTATCGGGAATACATTTAATATTTTCAACTTCTTCGAACAGTTCTGTCAAACCAGACAGATCATTCATGTCCAACCCTGGACCTTCTAACAGCCTTATCGGTTTCTCATTTTTACTCCGTGCCTCTATAAATCTCCTCCTGGCTAAGGGCAGGTCTACATCCTTGCCTTTACTCTCTTTCACCTCCCTGTTCTCCGTTTTACCACCCTCTAACCCCTCTTGGTACAGGGTCGGTAAAAATGTCTCAGCCAAATTGATACTGGCCTGATTTAAACTGGTCTCGTTCTCAGCTGCCTCTCTCGACATGCTGCAAGTGGTCGCGCATGCGAGATAGATCTTGGAATCTAGGGGCAGGTCCTCAACACTTACAGGCTGGCTTGTCAGCTCCATGGCTGACCAAACGTCACCACCAGCTAAATCGTTACCCAGAAGGAGGTCTACGTCAGTTCTCGGAAATTCTGATCGCACCCCTATTTCAACTGGTCCAGACACCAGCTCACAATTTATAATGATCCTATGCAAAGGCACCGCTTCTGTCCCTTTTCCTATGCCTCTCAAAGGTACCTCTCCAGTCTCATGACCAAAATCTAGTACCGTACAGCGAATCAATGACAGCTCAGACCCAGTGTCTCTCCAGATCCGCACTGGAACTGGTGTGTCTCCCTCTTTCACAAACATGGTTCCTTCTGAAATAAATTTCTCAGGCCCCTCTCATATTCTGTCTACCTGGGGCTCTCTCGTCAATTTACTGATCACCACAATACATCCTGTAGGGACTGCTGCTCTCCGTTTTCCTATCTCCTTCCTCAGAGCAAGGCACTTAGATGCAATATGACCCACCTTTCCACAATTAAAACAGGTCAAGCCAGGAACCCTCCTGTCCTCTTGCCTTTCCTCCTCCTTATTTTTACCGCTAGCTCCTGGCTGGATCTCTGCCTCAGCCAGCGGGCTTTCTCTACTGTTCCTATGGTCTATCTGGTAACTTCTATTTGAGGAAAACTTTGTCTTGTGGGTTAGGGCATATTCATCTGCGAACCTGGCAAATTCGGATATGGACTTATTCGGCTTCTCATTCAAGTACATCCGGATATCATCCAAAACACAACCTTTAAATTCCTCAATCAGAATTAACTCCCTGAGACGCCAAAAATCTTCTTCCACCATTTCTGCTGCACACCAACGATCCAAGAGACCACCCTTCTCATAGGCAAACTCTGCATACGTCTGATTCCACCCTTTCTTTAAATTTCTGAACTTTTGTCTATAGGCCTCAGGTACCAATTCATAGGTCTGAAGAATGGCCTCCTTTACTTTCTCATAATTCTCTGACTGCTCCTCCTCCATGGACAACGCCGCATATGCCCAACGTGCCTTCCCTTTTAACACACTTTGTAACAACGCCACCCACTGATCTTTGGGCCACTTCTGACTCACTGCTACCTTTTCAAAATGCAAGAAATAACTATCAACATCCGTCTCCTCGAACGGAGGTACTAACCTAAACTCCCTACTAACGTTAAATCTCTCCTCTTGGTCTGACCCCTGAGCTGTTCGCACTTGCCTTAACTTCTCCAGGTCCAAGTCATGTTGCCTCTGTTTCTCCTTCTCCCCATACTCCCTCTCCTTTTCGGCCCTTTCCTTCTCTTTTTCAGCTGCTTCCAGCTGTTTTAACTTAATTTCATGCTCCCTCTGCTTCTCAGCTCTTTCCTTCTCCCTTTTCACCTCTAACTCCTTTAGCTGGAGCTCATACTGCCTTTGCTTGTCGGCTCTTTCTTTTTCCTTTTCAGCTGTTTCCAGCTGTTTTAACTTAATTTCATGTTCCAACCTTAATTTCTCCAACTCTAACTGAGCCGTCCCACTTTTCAGGGATATTTTCCAATACCTCAGCCGAAAACACATTCTTCACAATATAATACTGAGTTATGGCCCTCCGCACCTCCCGCTTTTTCATCGACAACCTCACCTCTGCGAGATTTAGTCCTTTCACAATATTTATGAAGTCTGACTTTGTGGCCGCCTCTAGCACCTCCAGAGTCGGGTTTTCTATAAATTCATCTACGTCCATCTTTGCTGGTTTCCCATCTGGTTACACATGCAACCAGATCCAAGTTTGGACTTAAAAGCCCGATTTACTGGCCCTCCAATTTGGTATCAAATCTCGAGATAAGGCCCCCACTTTGTTACGAACCCCGTAACTGGGTCACTTACCAGCAAAGATAGAGAGCTCCATTGAAGTCTGATGATACTATTTTTAACAGTATTTATTAGTAAAAATACACAAAAATACTCTCAATGCAAATATACAGATAATATACATCATCAATACTGAATCTAAAAGTGTGGATATAATAATAATCAATAAGAAATAAGCTCTATCGTTGCCTAGGGGATAATGCATTGTCCAATGGAAATATAAAGTTCACTCAGTTCATGCAGGCTGCAGCCTTTGGGGACCGCTGGGTTGCAATGGTTGGGGAGAGAGAGAGAGAGAGAGAGAGAGAGAGAGAATAAAAACTTGCCAATTTTCCTTTTATGATTTTGATCCGTCGCAGTCTCATTGGTGTGGCCGTTCACTTGTGGCCTCTCCTTTTAGCTAAGCCGTTCTTCCGTCATGAGCCCGCCACCCTGGCAAGGGAGGACGCACACGAGCCCCCCACCGGCTGTCGCTAGTAAACGCTGTCACTGGATTTCTAGCGTTTCTCCTGGTGCGTCTGAAGGGGGTGTTCCCCAGACCCTCTTTTATCTTTACTCACGGGGTCTCAGATGTCACTCAGGTTGGGATGATGCAATCCCTCAACCAGCCCACTCTGGTTGTCCCCTGAGGGTTTCCAATGAATAGTACAGTACTCAATACACAATTCCGTCTCCAAGAGACAATAGCCGTTATCAGTGGTTCCGTTTCGCTGAGGCCAGGACACATTCCAAGCCTTGTGTATTCTGGATGTCTGTCTCTCATTTCCTGGGTCTCAGACCCGAATTAATAGCAATCTTGCGATTCTCAAAAAGGAGGGGGCGACTTTGTGCCCTTCGGCCCCTCAGAGTTGCATCACATTTGTAACACCATGTTCCTCACATCTGTCTGACCCGAATTCAGGCCAGTGAATTCAGGAATTCACTTCTGACACTGTAAAATTATCAGTTGGAGGAGCAAGCACCTTGTATTCCGTCTGGGTGGCCTCCAACCTGATGACATGAACATCCATTGCTATAACCTCCAGTAATTTCATTCCCTACCCCCCAACACTTCTTTCCTTTTCCATTCCCCATTCAGACTCCCCTTTTAATCCTCACCTGCCCATCACCTCCCCTGATGCCCTCCTCCCTTTCTCCCATGGTCCACTCTCCTCTCCAATCAGATCCCTTCTTCTTCAGCCCTTTACCTCTTCCACCAATCACCTCCCAGCTTCTCACTTCATCCCCCCCCCCGTCCCCCACTTCCCCCTCACCTGCCCACTATTGCCTTTATCATTTAATCACAAGAGATCCTGCAAATGCTGGACATCCAGGGTAATTCACACAAAGTACTGGAGAATAACCCTCTACTGATGCTGCTTGACCTGCTGAACTCCTCCACCATTTTGTGTGTGTTCAACTATCAGCTGCCTGCTTCCTCTCTCCCTACCCTCTCATTCTGGCTTCTTCCCACTTCCTCTCCAGTCCTGATGAAGGGTCTCAGCCCAAAACGTTGACTGTTTATTGGTCTGTTGTGTGTTTATGCCTGACCTGCTGAGTTCCTCCACCACCTGTGTGTGTGTTGCTCTGGATATAGAAACATAGAAAATAGGTCCAGGAGTAGGCCATTCGGCCCTTCGAGCCTGCACCGCCATTCAGTATGATCATGGCTGATCATCCAACGCAGAACCCTGTACCTGCTTTCTCTCCATTTTTCTGAAGGATCTGTCTTGGGCTCAACACACAAGTGCAAATGTGAAGAAAGTACAACAGTGCCTCTACTTCCTTAGGAGTTTGCAGAGATTCAGCAGGACATCTAAAACTTTGACAAACTTCTATAGATGTGTAGTGGAGAGTATATTGACCGGCCTGGTATATTGTCACAGCCTGGTATGGAAACACCAATGCCCTTAACTTCACTCAACTTCACTTGCCCCGTCATTGAAATGTTCCCACAACCAACAGGCTCACTCTTAAGGACTCTTCATCACATGCTCCCGGTATATGTTATTTATTTATTTATTATTTTGATTTCTTCTTTTTGTATTTGCACAGTTTGTTGTCTTCTGCACGCGGGCTTTCATTGATTCTGTTACAGTTATTAAATAGGTTTATTAAATACTCCCACAAAAATTAATCTCAGGGTTGTATATGCTTCTTTGATAATAAAATTTACTTAAAATAGGGCTTTGGAGAGGATCTGGAGGAGGTTCATAAAAATGATTCTAGGAATGAAAGGGTTAATGTATAATGGCTCCGGGCCTGTACTCAGTGGAGTTCAGAATTAGGTGGGGGGGGGGAATATATGAAATATATTGAATATTGAAAGGCCTAGATAGAGGTGGATGTGGAGAGGACGTTTCCTATAGTGGGGGAGTCTGGGACCAGAGGACACAGATAGAGTGGATGTGGAGAGGATGTTTCCTATAGTGGGAGAGTCTGGGACCAGAGGACACAGATAGAGGTGGATGTGGAGAGGACGTTTCCTATAGTGGGGGAGTCTGGGACCAGAGGACACAGATAGAGTGGATGTGGAGAGGATGTTTCCTATAGTGGGGGAGTCTGGGACCAGAGGACACAGATAGAGTGGATGTGGAGAGGATGTTTCCTATAGTGGGGAAGTCTGGGACCAGAGGACACAGATAGAGTGGATGTGGAGTGGATGTTTCCTATAGTGGGGGAGTCTGGGACCAGAGGACACAGATAGAGTGGATGTGGAGAGGACGTTTCCTATAGTGGGGGAGTCTAGGACCACAGATAGAGTGGATGTGGAGAGGATGTTTCCTATAGTGGGGGAGTCTAGGACCAGAGGACACAGATAGAGTGGATGTGGAGAGGATGTTTCCTGTAGAGGGGGAGTCTAGGACCAGAGGGCACAGATAGAATGGATGTGGAGAGGATGTTTCCTATAGTGGGGGAGTCTAGGACCGGAGGACACAGATAGAGTGGATGTGGAGAGGACGTTTCCTATAGTGGGGGAGTCTAGGACCAGAGGACACAGATAGAGTGGATGTGGAGAGGATGTTTCCTATAGTGGGGGAGTCTAGGACCAGAGGACACAGATAGAGTGGATGTGGGGAGAATGTTTCCTATAATGGGGGAGTCTAGGAGCAAAGGGCACAGATAGAGTGGATGTGGAGAGGATGTTTCCTATGGTGGGGGAGTCTCGGACCAGAGGACACAGATAGAGTGGATGTGGAGAGGATGTTTCCTATGGTGGGGGAGTCTCGGACCAGAGGACACAGATAGAGTGGATGTGGAGAGGTTGTTTCCTACAGTGGGGGAGTCTACGACCAGAGGGCACAGCCTCAGAATAGAGGGACGTCCATTTAGAACAGAGATGGAGAAGAATTTCTTTAGGCAGAGGGTAGTGAAACTGTGGAATTCATTGTCACAGATGGCCGTGGAGGTCAGGCTATTGGACACATTTAAAGCAGAGGTTGATAGGTTGTCGATTAGTCAGGGCATCGAAGCTTACAAGTAGAAGGCGGAAGAATGGTGTTGAATGGGATAATAAATCAGCCATGATGGAATGGCAGAGAAGAATTGATGGGCTGAATGGCTTAATTCTGGTCCTATGCCTTATCGTCTAATGGGTTTAATTATTGAAGTTGTGTAGGGAAATGTGTGCGGCCAAAATTTGGAGCATTCCATGCAGTTCTGGCCACCTACCTAGAGTAAAAATATCAGTAAGATTGAAAGAAAAAATGTACAAGGATGTTGCTGGGACTTGAGGACCCCAGTTATAGGGAAAGATTGACTTTACTCCCTGGAGTGTAGGAGAATGATAAGAGATTTCATAGATACATACAAAATCATGACGGGTACAGACAGGGTAAATGCAAGCAGGCTTTTTCCACAGAGGGCACAACTAGAGGTCGTGGGTTAAAGGTGAAAGGTGAAATATTTAAGGGGAGCCTGAGGGGGAACTTAGAACATAGAACAGTACGGCACAAGAAGAGGCCTCTCGGCCCAAAATGTTGTGCCAAACCAGCTAAAAAGTAAATCGAAAAAGCCCCCAAAAAATAATCCCTTCCACTAAAACAATGTCAATATCCCTCCATCTTCTTCATATCCGTGTGCCCGTCAAAACGCCTCTTAAAAGCCTCTAGTGCCTTCACTCAGAGGGTGATGCCAGTGTGGAACGAACTGCCAGTGGAGTGATGGATGTGGATTTGGTTTAAAATTGTAAGAGAAATTTCGATAGGTACATGGATGGGAGGGGTATGGTGGGGTGGAATATGGTCCGGGTACAGGTGGTTGGGTTTTGATGGGCTGAAGGGCCTGTTTTTGTGCTGTAGTGTTCTGATATTGGCTGTTTGTCAGT
The DNA here is from genome assembly GCF_030144855.1 of Hypanus sabinus. Lineage (NCBI taxonomy): Eukaryota > Metazoa > Chordata > Chondrichthyes > Myliobatiformes > Dasyatidae > Hypanus > Hypanus sabinus. The sequence continues at coordinate 44,827,869 of NC_082731.1, read as the reverse complement.
CTTTGTTTGTGTATAGTTTTTCATAAATAATATTATATTTCTTTATTTTTCCTATTAATGTCTGCAAGAAAATGAATCTCAGCGTAGTTTGATAACAAATTTTACTTCGATAATAAATTTCACTTTGTGGGTTTTCACAAGTAGTGTGGGAAGAGCAGCATTCGAATTCTGTTCTGGGCTGGCGTGCGTTTCCGTAGGAACCTGCACAACGCGGGATTCATGGGGTGATAGTCCCTGAGGTGGAGGAAGTAGGTGTCTCCCTGGGCCGCCGTGAAGCCGCACTCCTCGCACACAAATATCTTGGAGCGGCGTTCCCGGTAGGCGTAGTTCTGGTGCACGTTGTGAATCTTCTTCAGGTGTGACTCCAGCGAGCAGCGCTGTGTGAACGCCTTCTCACATCGGTCGCACTTGTACGGCCGGATACCTGTTGGAGCAAACGATGACCTTCCGAGTCCAACTGCAAAAGTGCGACTCAAAAATATAGAGCATTTTGGCTTCAGGCAGAGTGCAAAGGAGAGCTACCAGGACGCTGCCTGGATTAGAGGGCATGTCGTATGAGGAAAGATTGAGTGAGCTGGGGCTTTTCTCCTTAGAGCAAAGGAAGATGAGAGGTAACTTGTTAGATGTGTGGAAGATGTTGAGACCATAAGATACAGGCGTGGAATCCGGCCGTTTGGCTCATTGAGTCTGCTCCACCATTCATCATGGCCGATCCATAGATCATACAGCACAGAAACAGGCCCTTCGGCCCTTCTTGGCTGTGCTGAACCATTTTTCTGCCTAGTCCCACTGACCTGCACCCGGCCCATATCCCTCCATATACCTCTCATCCATGTACCTGTCCAAGTTTTTCTTAAATGTTAAAAGTGAGCCTGCATGTACCACTTCATCTGGCAGCTCATTCCACACTCCCACCACTCTGCGTGAAGAAGCCCCCCCGATGTTCCCTTTAAAGTTTTCCCCCTTCACCCTTAACCCATGTCCTCCGGTTTTTTTCTCCCCTAGCCTCAGTGGAAAAAGCCTGCTTGCATTCACCCATCATAATTTTATATACCTCTATCAAGTCTCCCCTCATTCTCCTACGCTCCAGGGAATAAAGTCCTAACCTATTCAACCTTTCTCTGTAACTCAGTTTCTCAAGTCCCGGCAACATCCTTGTAAACCTTCTCTGCACTCTTTCAGCCTTATTAACATCCTTCCTGTAATTTGGTGACCAAAACTGCACACAATACTCCAAATTCGGCCTCACCAATGCCTTATACAACCTCACCATAACATTCCAACGCTTATACTCAATACTTTGATTTATAAAGGACAATGTACCAAAAGCTCTCTTTACTACCCTATCTACCTGTGACACCACTTTTAGGGAATTTTGTATCTGTATTCCTAGATCCCTCAGTTCTGCTGCACTCCTCAGTGTCCTACCATTTACCTTGTATGTTCTACCTTGGTTTGTCCTTCCAAAGTGCAATACCTCATACTCGTCCGCATTAAACTCCATCTGTCATCTTTTAACCAATTTTTCCAGCTGGTCCAGATCCTTCTGCAAGCTTTGAAAACCTTCCTCACTGTCCACTACACCTCCAATCTTTGTATCATCAGCAAATTTGCTGATCCAAGTTCTCTCTCAGTCCCAAACTCCTGCCTCCCCCCCCCCTCCCATAACCTGTCATGCCCTGACCAATCAAAGCATGAATGCACGACAAGAAGCAGAGATACAGCAGGCCTTTCCCCCAGGGCTGAAATGGTCAACACAAGGGGCATAAGTCCCACGCTGATGTTTTAGAGAGGGTGCAGAGGAGATTTACCAGGGTGCTGCCTGGATTAGAGAGCATATCATGATAGGTTGAGTGTGGTAGGGCTTTTCTCTTTGGAGTGAAGGAGGGTGAGGGGTGGCTTGATAGAGGTGTACAAGATAAGTGGGCAGCCAGAGACATTTTCCCAGCGCAGAAATGGCTTGGTTGCATAATTTTAGTGTGATTGGAGGAAAGTATGGTGGGGGATGTCAGAGGCAGGTGCTGACAGAGAGTGCTGGGTGAAGGGGATAAGCTGCCAGGGTGGTTGGTGACAGAGACAGATGTATTACACCAGAGACTCTTAGGGGGGCTCGTGAACAACAGAGGGAGGGTTATATTGATCTTGGAGTCGGTTAAAAGGCGAGCACAACATTATGGGCCGAAGGGCCGGTGCTATGTTGTCCCGAATCTGTCCTGGGCCCAGCCCATAAGTGCCATTATGAAGAAACCACAGCAGCACCTCTACTTCCATGGACGCTTGCAAAGATTCGGCATGACGTCTAATACTGTGACAAGCTTCTTTAGCTGTGTGGTGGAGAGTATATTGACAGCCTGGTGTGGAAATACCAATGCTCTGGAATAGAAAAGTTAGTGCTAACGGCCCAGTCCGTCACAATACCTCCCCACCATTGGGCACATCCACGTAAAACGCTGTCGCAGGGAAGCTGCATCCATCATCAGGGACCCCCCACCACTCAGGCCAGGCTCTCTTCACACTGTTGCCTTCAGGAAGAAAGTACAGGAGCCTCAGGAATCACACCACCAGGTTCAGGAACAGTTATTACCTCTCATCAGGCTCTTAAACCAGAGGAGGTAACTTCACCCGTCCCATCACTGAACTTTTCCCACAACCTATGGAATCACTCTCAAGGACTCTTCATCTCCTGTTCATGATATTTATATGTGTACTCTGATAATGAACTTACTTTGAACCAACGTTTCATGTTCTATGAATTTAGGAGTATTTTTTATAAAGAATTTGAGAACGTTCTGCCATGTGCAGACCCTTCTAATCCTGGAGAACCAGAACAGTTTGGACAATAATATTGGTGGCTTCTGGCAGGTAACGGCCGGGGTCCCAGTTGCTGAGCGGATAAACTCCTGTTCCAAAGAATTCCAGGAAATCCTTTGAATCCACTTCAGGTTGCACAGGTCACAGAACGTTACAGCACAGTACAGGCCCTTCGGCCCATCGTGTTGTGCCGACTCTAACTTACAGTCCTGTGCAAAAGTCTTAGGTGCGTCTATAGCCAGGGTGCCTAGGACGTTTGCACAGTACTGTAGTAATTTTATGTTTTGCACTGTACTGCTGCCACAAAAAAAAACAAATTTCATGACGTGTGAGTGATGATAAACCTGATTCTGATCTGGGTCTCTGTTGTGGACGGAGAGGGAAGGGGGCAGGGAGAGGAGAATCATGGTTGGGAAAGAGGGAAGGGAGAGGGGAGGGAACAGGAAGCACCAGAGAGACATTCTGTAATTGTTTGGAATGAATTTACCTTGCCTGGTGTCTCGGGGCTGGTTGCGTCTGCTCCTGCGCCACTCCTTCTCTGCCACCTGACCCACACCCCTCCCTCGGCGCTCCACCCTCGCCACTCCCAACATCCTTTGCTCCCGCCAGATTTACAAACTCGCTCTCCACTCCACACTGACAAATATAGTCGCGTGCAAGTACCTTAGGCACCCGAGCTATGCTGTATATCCGTGCATAAGACTGTTGCCCAGGACTGCATTCCAAAATCAGTCTAATGCTTCCCTCCCACAAGTTGCTGAAGGAACTCAACAGTTCAACGAAAGAAAGAAAGGAGAGAAAGATTAGCTTTAATTGTCACGTGTGCATCGGAACATTGAGATGGGTCGTTTGTGTCAACGACCAGCATAGTCCGAGGGTGTGCTGGGGGCAGCCCACAAGTGTTCCCACACTTCTGGTGTCAAGGAGACATCGCCACAGCTCGCAAACCCAAACCCATATTTTTTGGAATGTGAGAGGAAACCAGGGTACCCGGGGGAAACCCACACATTCACGGGGAGATTGTACAAGCTCCTTACAGACAGAGGTGGGAATTGAACCCCAGTCAGTGATCGTTGGTGCCAGAAAGCTTTACGCTAACCATTGCCCCGAGTACAGATGCGTCAATGGAGGCTAGGATTGGTGAGTGACCCTGCATCAGATCTATCACAACACACGCAAGCTGCTGGAGGAAGTCAGCAGCTCAGGCAGTTGGGACCATCGGGACTCCTCGACCTGGCTCCACGATCCCATATCCGTCATCAACTTCCCGGTGGTCAAACATTTTAATTCCCATTCTGACATGTCAGTCCACGGTCTCCTCTTGTGCCAAGAAGAGGCCGTTCTCAGGGTGGAGGAGATTTCCCCTTCCAGTAAACAGAATTTCCATCACCCTCCCTTCTTCTATTTCCCTCTCTGGTCCCTTACCTCTCCTCACCTGCCCATTGCTTCCCCCGCGTCCCTCCTCTTATCTTTCTCCCATGGTCCACTCCCCTCTCCTATCGGATTCCTTCCTCTCCAGCCTTTGACCTTTCCCACCCACCTGACTTCACCTATCACCTTCCAGCCGGCCTCCTCCCCCCCCCCCAACACCTTTTTATTCTGGCGCCTTGGCCAGAAACGTTGACTCTTCATTCCCCTCCATTGACGCTGCTCGGCCTGCTGAGCTCCCCAGCATTTTGTGTGTGTTGCTTTGGATTTCCAGCACCTGTAGACTTCCTCGTGTTCACAACCTTCAGGAGACTCTGGAACGGTCAACGGCCGCTTGTTGCGGCAAGGCTGCCCGTCGCTGAATGAACTGTGCGTGCTGCGCTGGGTTCTGATCGCCTCACTACAGGAAGGATGTGGATACCTTGCAGTGAGTGCAGGGGAGATTTACAGGGATGTTGTCCGCATTGAGTGAACTCGGCCTTTTCTCCTTGGAGCGCCGGAGGATGAGGAGTATAAGGTGATGAGGGGCATTGATTGTGTGGGTAGCCAGAGGCTTTTTCCCAGGGTTGAAATGGTTAAACGAAGGGGTGTAGTTGGAAGCTGCTTGGAAGTAGGTACAAAAGGGATGTCAGGGGTAAGTTTTCCCACACAGAGAGTGGTGGGTGTCTGGAATGCCCAGTGAAGGTGCTGGAGGCGGATACAACAGGGTCCTTTAAGAGCCTCTTAGATGGGTAGATGGAGCTTAGAAAAATGGAGGGCTATGCGCCAGGGAAATTCTAGGCAGTCTCTAGAGTAGTCGGCACAACATTGTGGGTTTCTGTGTTCTATGTTCTAACTCCAGCTTCAGAATAGGGTAAGGCCTCACCTGTGTGCGTCCTCAGGTGCCTCTTCAGATCAAACGTGTCGTTGAATCCTTTCCCGCAGAACCGACAGACGTGCCTCTTCACCGCGCTGTGGGATTTCAGGTGGCGGGTCAGCATGCGCTGCAATGAGAAAACCTTCCAGCAGCAGAAACAGACAAAGTGACCCTGGCCGCCGGCTGGTTTCATCTTAAAAAAAAAGAATTTAGTCATCAAGGGGAGCACGAGAACATTGAGGGCTTTCCTCTTTCAGGGCAGGAGAACGAGAGGTGACTTGACAGAGGTAACAAGATGACAAAAGAGATAGTTCAGGTGGACAGCCAGAAACTTGTTCGCAGTGCAGAAATGACTAATGCAAAAGTAACGCGCTGTAATGGCTTCTCTGTAAAGTTTCGCTGCTGAGGTAATGGTTTCTCCGTAGCAGCGCTGTTTGGGTTGTGGCTGGAGATATGTGGGATGCATGTTAGCCTCTCAGGATTTTGTTGCCCTGTCTTGTGAATCTGGAAGGAGTTAATTTTGGGGGCTTTTGCCAGGGAGAGAGAGATGAGGAGAGGAAACGCGAATGGAGAGATTTGGTATACCGCTGGATGGGGTGGACTCGGAGCGAGGGTCCAAAGGACAGCGACGATCCGAGGAGGTTGATGGTAACCGATTGGCTTATCACTGAGCTCCAACTTTGCGCAACAGACTGTTTAATAAGATTGGACCCTTTTTTCTTTTATTTCGTTTCTCTATTAAGAGTTTTAAAGCTTAATCGTTTAATCGCATATTGTGTACTGTTTGTTATTTCAGGGTACTGATTTGTGACGGGACACATCGCGCAGCAGCACCCAAACAAGATCTCTCAAGTTTGGCCGGGCCGGAGGTTATCACCCCCTACATTAGGCCTCTAGGCGAAGCGAGAGTTGCACAAAGACGACGATTTTCAGATGATTAGAGGAACGTCAGAGGTGAGTGTTTTTTTACGCTGCGAGTGGTGGGTGTGTGGAACATGTTGCCGGGGGCGGTGGCGGTAGAAGCTGACAGAATAGGAATGCTCAGGAGACCCTGAGATGGATGAAGGGAAAATGGAAGCTGTGTTGGAGGGCTGTATTAGACTGCTCTTGGAGTAGGTTAAAGGGTCAGCACAACATCGTGGGCTGAAGGGCCTGTAACTGTGCTGTACTGTTCTGTGTTGTGTTCTGATCTACCTGTCTCAATCTGCTGAGGAGGTGAGGTGGAACGAGGCTAACGGAGGCTTCTGTTCTTATATCTGTCTTTACTCTGCAGTACGAGGCTAATCCAATAACTTTTACCAACCACCAGTGCAAGTTAAGGTGAGGTTGATTGTCACTGTCAAACCACAGCCTCCGAGGGAAAACCCACACGGTCACAGTGAGAGAGATGAGCTTTTGATAACCAATGCTATTTGGGGAAATGGAAAGTAAATGAAGATCGGGGGCTCTTGGAATTTGCCCTCTTCCTTTCCAGTCCTGACAAAGGGCCTCGGCCTGTAACACCGACTGTTCATTCCCCTACATGGATGCTGCCTGACCTGCTGAGCAGCCCCAGCATTTTGTGTTCGCTGCTTCAGATTTCAAACAGAACCTCCTGTGTTTTAAATTTAGCCATTGTATGGGATCTGATCAGGAGTTCCCAAACTTTTTCATGCCATGGACCCCCACCATTAACTGATGGATCCACGGTCCCCAGGTTGGGAGCTCCTGGGATAGATTATACATCACCTGGCCTGACATTACTATAACCCATTTCTCTCTCAGTTTCTAATCAGCTTCCCCTAAGCTTAACCTCACCTGTGGTGAAAGGAGAAGGGAGAATTGAAAAAAACTTGTCAAGCCAGGCAGCAGCTGTGGGGGAAGAGAGAAACAGAGAACATTTTCAGTTGTTTCATCATCTCAAACCGTAGATTCCAGTTAGGATTTCCATCACCTGTGGATTTTCTTGATTTTTGATTACAGGGGAGAAGGGCCTGGTGTGGGGGAGGGAGAGGATGGTGTGCCAAGGGGCTAGAGTAGGGGTTCCCAACTTTTCCTTATGCCTACCATTAACAGAGGGGCCTGCGGATCCCAGCTTGGGGACCCCTGCCCTAGGGCATGGTGCAAGGGGAGGAGGGGTTTGGTACAGGAGTGTTGGAGGTGGAGGTGAGGTTCAGATGTGGCACAGCTCAAAGGACAGGAATGGCTGTTCCGCACAGTATCTCAATTTTAAATTTTAAAAAATGATCTTGTCTTTCAGAATATTAAAAAACCTCAGTCAGTGCCACTGTGACTTTTGATAAATGTTGAGATTGTTCACATGTTCACTTTTATTTAAGTTTGATCATTGACGTTTGCGCGTGTGACCGTTCTACTAATTGTCGATTGCTCTTGGCTGTTGTCCTGTAAATGGTGTTGTCTGTTCTGGTATTGCCCTGTGTTCTACGCTTGGCACTGAACCACAATCAATTCTAGTCTGCTTCACATATTCGCAATAAAGTGATTCCGATTCAGCTTTGCATTCTGCTTGTCACCATCTCAATCGCTGTTGTTGCCCCTCCCTTCACTGGCTCTCATCTACGGGCAGTGCCCTGAATCACGACCCATTGGCCCATGTCAGTACCCTTCACTGGCTCTCATCTACGGGCAGTGCCCTGAATCACGACCCATTGGCCCATGTCAGCACTGGCTCTCATCTACGGGAAGTGCCCTGAATCACGACCCACTGGTCCATGTCAGTACCCTTCAATGGCTCTCATCTATGGGCAGTGCCCTGAATCATGACCCATTGGCCCATGTCAGTACCCTTCACTGGCTCTCATCTATGGGCAGTGCCCTGAATCATGACCCATTGGCCCATGTCAGTACCCTTCACTGGCTCTCATCTACGGGCAGTGCCCTGAATCATGACCCACTGGCCCATGTCAGTACCCTTCACTGGCTCTCATCTATGGGCAGTGCCCTGAATCATGACCCATTGGCCCATGTCAGTACCCTTCACTGGCTCTCATCTATGGGCAGTGCCCTGAATCATGACCCATTGGCCCATGTCAGTACCCTTCACTGGCTCTCATCTACGGGCAGTGCCCTGAATCATGACCCACTGGCCCATGTCAGCACCTTTCACTGGCTCTCATCTACGGGCAGTGCCCTGAATCATGACCCATTGGCCCATGTCAGTATTTGCATTCTGCAGAGGAGGACAAAGGGCTAAATTAGGAAAGGGAAAAAAGATTATGAAAGAAAGCTGACAGGGAACATAAAAACGGACTGTAAAAGCTTTTATAGATATGTGAACAGAAAAAGATTGGTCAAGACAAATGTAGGGCCTTTACTGTCAGAAACAGGTGAATTGATCATAGGGAACAAAGACATTGCAGACCAATTGAATAACTACTTTGGTTCTGTCTTCACTAAGGAGGACATAAATACTCTTCCGGAAATAGTAAGGGACCGAGGGTCTAGTGAGATGGAGGAACTGAGGGAAATACATGTTAGTAGGGAAGTGGTGTTAGGTAAATTGAAGGGATTAAAGGCAGATAAATCCCCAGGGCCAGATGGTCTGCATCCCAGAGTGCTTAAGGAAGTAGCCCAAGAAATAGTGGATGCATTAGTGTTAATTTTTCAAAACTCCTTAGATTCTGGATTAGTTCCTGAGGATTGGAGGGTGGCTAATGTAACCCCACTTTTTAAAAAAGGAGGGAGAGAAAAAACAGGGAATTATAGACCGGTGAGTCTGACATTGGTGGTGGGGAAAATGCTAGAGTCGGTTATCAAAGATGTGATAACAGCACATTTGGAAAGTGGTGAAATCATCGGACAAAGTCAGCATGGATTTGTGAAAGGAAAATCATGTCTGACGAATCTTATAGAATTTTTTGAAGATGTAACTAGTAGAGTGGATAGTGGAGAGCCGGTGGATGTGGTATATTTGGATTTTCAAAAGGCTTTTGACAAGGTCCCACACAGGAGATTAGTGTGCAAACTAAAAGCACACGGTATTGAAGGTATGGTATTGATGTGAATAGAGAATTGGTTGGCAGACAGGAAGCAAAGAGTGGGAGTAAACGGGACCTTTTCAGAATGGCAGGCAGTGACTAGTGGGGTATCGCAAGGCTCTGTGCTGGGACCCCAGTTGTTTACAATATATATTAATGATTTAGATGAGGGAATTAAATGCAGCATCTCCAAGTTTGCGGATGACACGAAGCTGGGCGGTGGTGTTAGCTGTGAGGAGGATGCTAAGAGGATGCAGGGTGACTTGGATAAGTTAGGTGAATGGGCAAATTCATGGCAGATGCAATTTAATGTGGATAAATGTGAGGTTATCCACTTTGGTTGCAAGAACAGGAAAACAGATTATTATCTGAACGGTGGCCGATTAGGAAAAGGGGAGATGCAACGAGACCTGGGTGTCATTGTACACCAGTCATTGAAGGTGGGCATGCAGGTACAGCAGGCGGTGAAAAAGGCAAATGGTATGTTGGCATTCATAGCAAAAGGATTTGAGTACAGGTGCAGGGAGGTTCTACTGCAGTTGTACAAGGCCTTGGTGAGACCGCACCTAGAGTATTGTGTGCAGTTTTGGTCCCCTAATCTGAGGAAAGACATTTTTGCCATAGAGGGAGTATAGAGAAGGTTCACCAGATTGATTTCTGGGATGGCAGGACTTTCATATGAAGAAAGACTGGATTGATTAGGCTTATACTCACTGGAATTTAGAAGATTGAGGGGGATCTTATTGAAACATATAAAATTCTAAAGGGATTGGACAGGCTAGATGCAGGAAGATTGTTTCCGATGTTGGGGAAGTCCAGAACGAGGGGTCACAGTTTAAGGATAAAGAGGAAGCCTTTTAGGACCGAGATGAAGAAAAACTTCTTCAGACAGAGTGGTGAATCTGTGGAATTCTCTGCCACAGGAAACAGTTGAGGCCAGTTCATTGGCTATATTTAAGAGGGAGTTAGATATGGCCCTTGTGGCTAAAGGGATCAGGGGTATGGAGAGAAAGCAGGTACAGGGTTCTGAGTTGGATTATCAGCCATGATCATACTGAATGGCAGTGCAGGCTTGAAGGGCCGAATGGCCTACTCCTGCACCTATTTTCTATGTTTCTATGTCAGTACCCTTCACTGGCTCTCATCTACGGGCAGTGCCCTGAATCACGACCTATTGGCCCATGTCAGCACTGGCTCTCATCTACGGGAAGTGCCCTGAATCACGACCCACTGGCCCATGTCAGTACCCTTCACTGGCTCTCATCTATGGGCAGTGCCCTGAATCATGACCCACTGGCCCATGTCAGTACCCTTCACTGGCTCTCATCTACGGGCAGTGCCCTGAATCATGACCCACTGGCCCATGTCAGTACCCTTCACTGGCTCTCATCTACGGGCAGTGCCCTGAATCATGACCCACTGGCCCATGTCAGTACCCTTCACTGGCTCTCATCTACGGGCAGTGCCCTGAATCATGACCCACTGGCCCATGTCAGTACCCTTCACTGGCTCTCATCTACGGGCAGTGCCCTGAATCTTGACCCACTGGCCCATGTCAGCACTGGCTCTCATCTACGGGCAGTGCCCTGAATCATGACCCACTGGCCCATGTCAGTACCCTTCACTGGCTCTCATCTACGGGCAGTGCCCTGAATCTTGACCCACTGGCCCATGTCAGTACCCTTCACTGGCTCTCATCTACGGGCAGTGCCCTGAATCTTGACCCACTGGCCCATGTCAGCACTGGCTCTCATCTACGGGCAGTGCCCTGAATCATGACCCACTGGCCCATGTCAGTACCCTTCACTGGCTCTCATCTACGGGCAGTGCCCTGAATCTTGACCCACTGGCCCATGTCAGTACCCTTCACTGGCTCTCATCTACGGGCAGTGCCCTGAATCTTGACCCACTGGCCCATGTCAGCACCTTTAATGACCTGTTGTGTCTCCAGCATACAGGTGCAATCACAAAGAAGGCGAGCTAGAGTCTTTGCTTACTTCGGACATTTATAAGTTTATGCTTGCTGCCGAACACTAACAAGCTTCCACAGATCTTTTATTTTATTTATTTATTGAACCTCCCTCTGCAATTGGATTGGTGATAATACCTCCTCCTCGCTGACAATCAACACTGGCGTACCTCAGGGGTGTGTGCTTAGCCCACTGCTCTACTCTCTCTATACCCATGACTGCGTGACTAGGCACAGCTCAAATACCATCTATAAATTTGTTGATTGTTGGTAGAATCTCAGGTGTAGAAGAGAGGACGTACAGGAGTGAGATATGCCAACTAGTGGAGTGGTGTCACAGCACCAACCTGGCACTCAACGTCAGTAAGACAGAAGAGTTGATTGTGGACTTCAGGAAGGGTAGGACAAAGGAACACATACCAATCCTCACAGAGGGATCAGAAGTGGAGAGAGTGAGCAGCTTCAAGTCCCTGGGTGTCAAGATCTCTGAGGATCTAACCTGGTCCCAACATTATCGATGTAGTTACAAAGAAGGCAAGACAGCGGCTATACTTCATTAGGAGTTTGAAGAGATTTGGTATGTCAACAAATACACTCAAAAACTTCTATAGTTGTACCGTGGAGAGCATTCTGACAGGCTGCATTACTGTTTGGTACAGGGCGGGGGGGACTACCGCACAGGACTGAAAGAAGCTGCAGAGGGTTGTAAATCTAGTCAGCTCCATCTTGGGTACTAGCCTACAAAGTACCCAGGACATCGTCAGCAAACAGTGTCTCAGAGAGGCAGCGTCCATTGTTAAGGACCCCCAGCACCCAGGGCATGCCCTTTTCTCACTGTTACCATCAGGGAGCAGGTACAGAAGCCTGAAGACACTCACTCATGATTCAGGAACAGCTTCTCCTCTGCCATCCAATTCCTAAATGGACATTGAACCATTGAACAGTACCTCACTTGTTTTTGCATGACTTTTAATCTGACATTTAAGTAAATCAACTACAATATACAAATGTATGTATATTGTAGTTGATTTACTTATTTAATTTTTTCCCCTTCTGTATTACGTATTGCATTTAACTGCCGCTGCTAAGTTAACAAATTTCACAACACCTGCCAGTGATGATAAACCTGATTCTGACCCTGAATCAGCCCTGCTGACCTTTCGAGCTGCGACGTCCAGCAGTCGTGCAATTTAACTCTAGCCTAATCACAGGACAATCTACAATGTCAAACTAACCTACCAACTGGACCGTGGGAGGAAACCCACGTGGTCACATACAAACTGCTCACAGGCAGCGGCGGGAATTGAACCTGGCTCGCTGGTGTTGGACTGTGCCACCCTTTCCCGATGAAAGTATCCTGACCAGTTGCATTGCGGTCATTACGGCATTGGAATGCGCAGGAACGTGAGAAGCTGTAGGGAGTCGTGGACTCAACCCCGCCCCCCACCATCAGGAGGCATTGCTCCACAAAAGCAACGCCCATCACCAACGATCCCCACCATGCTGGCCAGCAGGCAGAAACAACGAGAGATTCTGCAGATGCTAGAAGTCCAGAGCTTCTCACACAAACTGCTGGAGGAACTCAGCAGGCCAGGCAGCGTCGATGAAGGGGAATAAACAGTCGATGCTTCAGGCCGAGATCCTGAAGACCCAGGCCCTCCAGGTTCAAGAACAACGATTTCAATTCAACCATTCGGTTCTCGTACCAACCCTTATCACTGGCAACGTCATGACCTTGAATCTCAGAATTGTCAACTGCATACATACTTTGACGATAAACAAACCTGGAACCTTGATCAATTTACACTAAATAGGACATTTCTTGTTCTAATCATGTTCTTTCTTGTAAAAGTGTGTATGATTTGTTGCTTTTCTTGAGAATGCCGCTTACCTGCTGCTGTAAATAAGTTTTTTATTGCACCGGTGTGTACGTGTACTAGAGCCATAGAAAACGACAGTGTAGAAACAGGCCATTTGGTCCATCTGGTCGTGCTGAACTATTTAAACTATTAACCTGCACCGGGGCCACAGCCCTGCATACCCCTCCCATCCATGTACCTATCTAAACTTCTCTTAAACCCTGAAATGGAACTTGCATCCAGTTCTCCACTTGTCTATACGACTACAGTCAATAGAAGTAAGTGTCACAGTGAAAAACTTACTTGCCCCCTCTCACCCTGCTGAAACATTCTTGATTAAATTTACTCAAAAGTTAATTGACTTTACATCGCAGTTACAGTCAGTTACTCAAACCTGTCAACGGGTCTCAGAGCACTACACCGCAGAAACAGGCCATTCATCCCATCTAGTCTGTGCTGAGCTAGTCCCATCAACCTGCACCCGGACTGATCTCCATGCTAACGTAAGATGATTTAGAAAGTCCGAGACCGATGTGATTATTGTTGTGGACTGTAGTTCATGTTGGTCTCCTTCAGTCCTCTTTGTTTTCTTTCTTGTTGCTGATTTGGGGGCTTGGGGGAGGGTGGTTTCATGTCCTTTTTGCCAATTTCCGGGTGAGCGATATGTTAGTTTTTGCACAGGTGTTGGGGGGGGGGGGGTGGTTGGGGATTTCAATTGAATGAATTGAACTGATTTTATTTCTTACACCCTCCACCTGCATGAGGAGTAAAAATCTTTACGTTACGTCTCCGTCCCCATTTGGGGTCTGGTGTTGGTGGTTTTTCCGTGTGGGGAGTCTGTTAGCTTTTGCGTGTGAGAGAGGGGGTTGAGCTTTCGATGTTATTGTTGCTGTTCTGTTTTGTGAGGCAGAGGGTCATGGTTTAGGGGTTTGATGTTCTAGCTGCCATTGTGGGAAATCGGTTCGTTTTTGTGCGAGGGAGGGCTGGGGGTTTGTGATTTGCAAGCTTTCTTTCTTTTTCTTTATCATGTGGAGGGGGGAGTAGGCACCTTTTCTTTCAATGACCTACGTCGCCTTTTTCGTATTTCATGGTTAACTGGAGAAGATGAATACCAGAGTTGTATTCTGTGTACGTTCTTTGAACCTTTGAAGCACAGCACTGTAAACCCCTCCCATCCGTGTACCTACCCAAATTTCCCTTAAATGTTGAAATCAAACCCACATCCATCACTTCTGCAGGCAGCCCGTTCCACACTCTCACCCCCCTCAGAGATACGATGTTCCGTCTCAGCATCCCCTGGAATATTTAAGGAGAGCATTCCAACTGGCTGCATCACCATCTGGTATGGGGGGGTGGGGGGGGGGTGGACACTGTACAGGATCGAAATAAGCTGCAGGGATTTGTAAACTCAGCCAGCTCCATCGTGGGCCCTGGCCTCTGTAGTATCCAGGACGTCTTCAGGGAGCAATGCCTCAGGAAGGTGACATCCATCATTAAGGACCCCCAACACCCAGGACATGCCCTCTTCTCATTGTTACTATCAGGGAGGAGGTACAGGAGCCTGAAGACACACACTCAACGATTCAGGAACAGCTTCTTCCCCTCTGCCATCAGATTTCTGAATGCACATTGAACCCATGAACACTACCTCTCTACATTTTTTTCTCTTTTCATCTATTTAATTTAACTTTAAAAGCAACATATATAATCCATAAGTTCTTCTTGGGTTTCAGCTGGATATGGGTGTGGATTATAACTGGAGATGGCGGATATTGTCATCGAAACATCGGTTGAAGTCAACCTGTACCCAGCTGGAAGCCCAAGAAGAGTTTATGCGTCATATACGCTGGGAAAGCTCTAGATCATTTTTCAAATATTTTATACTTTTGCCATTATTTACATATTTACATATTTATTATTATGCATTATATTGTATTGCAGCTGCAAAACAACAAATTTCATGACTTATGCCGGTGATATTAAACTTGATTCTGATTCAGTTGACCCATGACCTCCAGTTCTAGTCTCACCCAGCCTCAGTGGGAAAAGCCTACTTGTATTTACCCTGTTTAAACCCCTCTTAATTTTGTATACCCCTATCAAATCTTTTCTCATTCTCCTACGCACCAGGAATTAAAGTCCTAACCTAATCAACTATAACTCAAGTTCTCAAGTCCTAGGAACATCCTTGTAAATTTTGGGTAACATAGAAACATAGAAAACCTCCAGCACAATACAGGCCCTTCAGCCCTCAAAGTTATTCCGAACATGTCCCTACCTTAGAAATTACTAGGCTTACCTATAGCCCTCTATATTTCTAAGCTCCATGTACCTATCCAAAAGTCTCTTAAAAGACCCTATCGTATCCGCCTCCACCACCATTGCCAGCAGCCCATTCCACGCATTCACCACTCTCTGAGTAAAAAACTTACCCCCGACATCTCCTCTGTACCTATTCCCCAGCACCTTAAACCTGTGTCCACTTGTGGGAACCATTTCAGCCCTGGGGAAAAAGCCTCTGACTATCCACGCAATCGATGCCTCTCATCATCTTATACACTCTATCAAGTCACCTCTCATCGTCCGTCGCTCCAAGGAGAAAAGGCCGAGTTCACTCAACCTATTCTCTTAAGGCATGCTCCCCAATCCAGGTAGGTGACCAAAACTGCGCACAATTAGGCCTCACCAACGTTTATACAACTTCAACGTAACATCCCAACTCCCGTACTCAATACTTTGACTTATGAAGGCCAATGTGCCAAGAGGTTTCTTTATGACTTGATCAGCCTGTGACGCCACTCTCACGGGATTATGGATCTGCATTCCCAGATTCCGCTCGGATAAAAGAAAGGGAGCTCAGTCGGAGATATACCTTGGCTTTGCCACTCAGAGATTGTCCGTCCAAATGAGGTTCTCCTTGGAAGCTTCCCTCAAGTAACTTTGCGTGCAGGTCATGTGACCTCACTTCTGGGTTGATTGCTGCGTTTTGTTCAGACAAAGGTTGCATTGCTTGTCCGTATGAGCATCCTGTGGAAAGAAATAACATCTACATACTGAACGTCTTGGGTGCGTAGATAAAGGTTGTTCCTGTGGTCGGAGCAGGTCCCTCTGACCATTGTGCAATGGCTAAGGTATGTATTGGTTTTGTTATATGGTCTCTGCTGAAATCGACCACAAAGCTTTTTGTAGGTTTTGATATAAGACCATAGGAGATAGGAGCAGAATTAGGCCATTTGGCCCACTGAGTCTGCTCTGCCATTTCATCATGGCCGATCCATTTTCCCCCTCAGCCCCGATCTCCTGCCTTCTCCCCCCGTATCCCTTCATGCTATCAGTCTCTGCCTTAAATACTGCTGTCTGTGTCAATGAATTCCACAGATTCACCACTCTGTTTAAAGGAAGTCCTCCTCACCTCTGTTCTGAAAGGACACTGCTCTACTCTGAGGCTGTGTCCTCTGGTCTTAGGCTGCCCCCACTGCAGGAAACATCCTCTCCACATCCACTCTATCGAGGACTTTCAGCATTTGGTAGGTTGTGTTGTCCGTTTAACCTTCAACCTAACCCTTCCCTCCCCCATAGCCATCCACTTCTCTTTCATCCGCGTGCCTAAGTGTCTCTGAAATATTGCTAATGTATCTGTCTCTACCACCAGCCTGAGCAGGCGTCCAACACACCCACCAATCTCCACGTAAAAAGAGTCTGCCTCTGATATCCCCCCTCTCTATATTTTCCTCCATTCACCTTTAAATTATGCCATCTCCTGTTAGCCATTTTCTGGGAAATATCTCTGGCTGTCCACTCTTTCATTGCCTCTTATCATCTTGTACACCTCTATCAAGTCACCTCTCATCTTCCTTCGGTCCAAAGAGAAAAGCCCTAGGTCACTCAATCTAACTCCACAGGAATCCTGGTGAATTTCCTCTGTGCCTGCTCCAAAGCTTTGTGCAATGACTTGTTGCGTCTGCAATGCAGCGGCTGTGAGATCCCCTGAGGGAGGTCGAGGAGAGAGTGTTGGTGCGTGACTCTGGTGAGAGCTGACTGTTATTTGGCACTCGTCCCGGCACCCTTCAGTTTCAGGAAACAGGGTTACAGAGCCTCGGTTTAACAGCCCATAGCGTAGTAGTGAGCGCAACGCTTTACAGTTCCAGCGACCCAGGTTCAATTCCCACCACTGCCTGTATGGAGTGTGTACGTTCTCCCTGTGACCATGTGGGTTTCCTCTGGGTGCTCTGGTTTCCTCCCACAGACCAAAGACGTGCCGGTTGATAGGTTAATTGGTCATTGTAAATTGTCCCGTGATTGGGCTAGGGTTAAACTGGGGGATTGCTGGGAAGTGTGGCTCAAAAGCCACGCTAAATAACTCAATAAATAATTTTTTTAATTAATCAAAATATACTTTATTCAAAAATAAAATTATATACAATAAACCATAAATAAATCTGAACATAACCCCTCCATTTCCACAGCACTCTCCGTTTCTACCTCTCCACATCAGCCTCTCCTCTCCTTCTCTCCCTCTTGTCACCTTTTATTGCTCCTCTCCTCAGTTTTCTATATCCTCGCCTTTCCTTGTTTCACTCTCACTCTCCTGTTCCTGGGCTTCTTCCCCTGTCTCACTTCATTTACCCTACTGTATCTCCATCAGGGGTTCCCAACCTGGTGTCCACAGACCCATTAACTAATGGCATAAAAACATTTGTGAACCCCTCTACCATTATTCCTGCTTTTTCAACTTTCCTGCCTCTCCACCTTTCTCTCTTTTTACTTCTCTCTCCCACTTTAACCTCTCCCTCCCCTCTCCCTCTTTCCCCTCGCCATCTTCCTCCCTTTCCTTCTCTCTCTCAGTTTCTCTCTTTTCCCTCCCCTCTCCCTCTTTCCCCTCGCCATCTTCCTCCCTTTCCTTCTCTCTCTCAGTTTCTCTCTTTTCCCTCCCCTCTCCCTCTTTCCCCTCTCCATCTTTCTCTTTCTCTTTCCTTCTCTCTCACTTCTCCCCATCTCTCTCTCTTTTTCTCTCCTTCTCCCATTATCCCTCTTTCCTTCTCTCTCCCTTCCCCTCTGTTTCCTTCCCCCCTTTCTCCTCTCCCCTCTTCACCCACTCTCCCTTTTTTTCTCCTCTCCCCCTTTCTCCTCCCTCTCCTTCTCTCTCCCTCTTTCCCCCTCTCTCTGTCTCCTCTCCCCTCTTCACCCACTCTCCCTTTTCCTTCTCTCTCCCCTTTCCCCTCCCTTTCTTTCTCACTCCCTCTTTCCCGTTCTCTCTCTCGAGGTTCAAAGTTGGAGGTACATTTATTATCAAGGCATATCTACCTTATGCAACCTTGAAATCTGTCTCCCTGCAGGCAGTCACAAAACAAAGAAACCCAAAAGAACCCATTAGAGGAGACGAATGAGCAGAGAGAGGGAAAAACAAGATGGGCAAACAATTAAAGCAAGCAAATAGTGTTCAGAATAGCTTTCTCTCTTTCTCACACACACACACACACACACACACACACATGCTGTCTCCTTAATCTCTCTACTTGTTCCTCTCTCCCTGCACCAGGGGAGGTTTGGGATTAGAGAGATCCTACCTGGAACGTAGAAATCCCCTCGCTGGTCATCTGACACGTGACCCCAGCTGCGAATACCACACTCACGTTTTTTGATGAGAAACGATCGGGGCATGGCTCTGAAAAGGGGGGCAGCCGACTCCAAGGTTAAAAGCTGCAGCCGAGATCACAGCAGGGAAACTGAAAACCCCAAACACCCACTGTCTACCCACCAAACAGCTGCCCTTTCTCAAACTGTCTTCCAGAGTTAGTTGTATTTAAGTCCAACTGCGGGCTCATTTACGTAATGAAACCAACGCAGTTAACGTGGATAGAAAAAGATGTTTGAATGGAATGTATTTAAATTTGCTCAGACAGTTTCAAAAGCTTTCCTTTTGTATATGTGCACATTGTGTGAGATTTTGCAAATGAGATCAATTGCAATTTCTCCATCCTCTTTATGTAAATCCCAAAGTTGCTATAGACATACAAATTACGGTTATATTTAAAGATTCAAAGATTCAAAGTACGTTTATTATCAAAGTATGCACACAGTAAGGCAACCCCGAGATTCATCTCTCCACAGACAGACACAAAACAAAGAAACACCATGGAACTCGTTCTAAGTAAAACATCAAGCTTGCAACAGGGGGGAAAAAAAACAAATTGCGCAAACAGCATAAAATGAGCAGAAAACCCCGAATATAAAACATCAAACCGCAGAGTCACCAAAACAATCTAGGAAAGTTTAGTTCAGTTCAGTTCAATTTATCACTGAGCTGTTCTTTCACTGCAGGCCAATCAAAAACGCACAAAATAACAATTAAAAGAGGTACCAGAAACACATGGACGACTCCAATCCACAAACCGTATCAATGAAACCTTGCCCAAGACCCAAGACTCCTGCAGCGTCAAGTGAAACAGAGAAAGAGGGACACAGGGACCATCAAACACAGGGAGCAGAGAGGGAGAGTGAGAGTGAGACCGGTCAAACACAGGGACCATCCTCCGGGAGCAGAGAGGGAGAGTGAGAGTGAGACCGGTCAAACACAGGGACCATCCTCCGGGAGCAGAGAGGGAGAGGGAGAGGGAGACCGGTCAAACACAGGGACCATCCTCCGGGAGCAGAGAGGGAGAGGGAGAGTGAGACTGGTCAAACACAGGGACCATCCTCCGGGAGCAGAGAGGGAGAGGGAGAGGGAGACCGGTCAAACACAGGGACCATCCTCCGGGAGCAGAGAGGGAGAGGGAGAGTGAGAGTGAGACCAGTCAAACACAGGGACCATCCTCCGGGAGCAGAGAGGGAGAGGGAGAGTGAGACCGGTCAAACAGGGATCATCCTCCGGGAGCAGAGAGGGAGAGGGAAAGTGAGACCGGTCAAACACAGGGACCATCCTCCGGGAGCAGAGAGGGAGAGGGAGAGTGAGACCGGTCAAACACAGGGACCATCCTCCGGGAGCAGAGAGGGAGAGGGAGAGTGAGACCGGTCGTGAGCAGACACCATCCTCCGGGAGCAGAGAGGGAGAGGGAGAGTGAGACCGGTCAAACACAGGGACCATCCTCTGGGAGCAGAGAGGGAGAGGGAGAGTGAGACCGGTCAAACAGGGACCATCCTCTGGGAGCAGAGAGGGAGAGGGAGAGCAGTCACATGTAGACTGACGGCGCTGAGCACTGGACCCAAAGGTGTAGGTAATTGTCAGGAAGGGTTGAAGTTCCTTCTACGATTGTTACCAATGACTGGATGCTTGTATAGCACGAATGTAGCTGGCAAACGCAAGGCTCGAGAGACGGCGCATGCTGGAATCTGCCGCAAAAAGGAACCAAACCGCTGGAAGAGCTCAATAGGTCAGGCAGCATCTGTGGTGGAAAGTGGGCTGTTGAGGTTTCGGGTCGAGCTGCTTCAGTCCAGACGCAGGACTGAATGTTGACCATCCACTTCCCTCCAGGGAAATAATCATCCTTTGTCTACAAAGTGAAGACACTTGTGGCATTAGAAAGGTTTACACCTCACGGCAGCTTAGGCCAATCCTGAATCACAGAGCTATACAGCGCAGCAACTGGCCTTTCGGACCATGTCATCCAGGCTGACCAATGTGTCTATCTAGGCTAGAGTCATAGTTATATAACATGGATAAAATTCCTTTTGCCCAACTCATCCCTTCCAAGCAAGATTTCTCTCTCCTGCTTCCCCCTCTCTCTCATTCTCTCCTTCCACCTTTCCCTTTCTCCCTTCTCTCTCCCTTTCTCCTTTCTTTCTGTCACTCTTTTTCTTCCCCTCTCTCAAAGTTCAAAGCTCAAAGTTGAAAGTACATTTATTATTGAAGTATGTATTATATTAAACTTCAACCTAATCATGGATAAACATAGATCTGGCCTCAGGTTAAGGTCCTGAACTGGAAAAAGGCCAAATTTGAAGAAATGAGAAAGGATCTAAAAACCCGCCACCCCACTCGGGATAGGGTTCCCCTTGTCCTTACCTACCACCCCACCAGCCTTCAGGTCCAACGTATGATTCTCCGTAACTTCCACCACCTCCAACGGGATCCCACTACCAAGCACGTTTTTCCCTCCCCACCTCTTTCTGCTTTTCACAGGGATCGCTCCCTACGCGACTCCCTTGTCCACTCGTCCCCCCCCACCCCCATCCCTTCCCACCGATCTCCCTCCTGGCACTTATCCTTGTAAACGGAACAAGTGCCACACCTGCCCTTACACTTCCTCCCTCACCACCATTCAGGGTCCCAGACAGATCTTCCAGATGAGGTGACACTTCACCTGTGAGTCGGCTGGTGTGGTATACTGCGTCCGGTGCTCCCGGTGTGGCCTTTTATATATTGGTGAGACCCGACGCAGACTGGGAGACCATTTCGCTGAACACCGGCGCTCGGTCTGCCAGATAAAGCAGGATCTCCCAGTGGCCACACATTTTAATTCCACGTCCCATTCCCATTCTGGTGTGTCTATCCATGGCCTCCTGTATTGTCAAAATGAATCCAAACTCAGGTTGGAGGAACAACACTTTATATACCAGCTGGGTAGTCTCCAACCTGATGGCATGAACATTGACTTCTCTAACTTCCGTTAATGCCCCTCCTCCCCTTCTTACCCCATCCCTGACATATTTAGTGGTTTGCCTGTTCTCCATCTCCCTCTGGTGCTCCCCCCCTCCTTTCTTTCTCCTGAGGCCTCCCGTCCCATGATCCTTTCCCTTCCCTTCTGTATCACTTTCGCCAATCACCTTTCCAGCTCTTAGCTTCATCCCCCCACCCCCCTCCGGTCTTCTATCATTTCACATTTCCCCCTCCCCCCCCCCACTACTTTCAAATCTCTTAGTATCTTTCCTTTCAGTTAGTCCTGACGAAGGGTCTCGGCCCAAAACGTCAACAGTTCTCTCTATAGATGCTGCCTGGCCTGCTGTGTTCCACTAGCATTTTGTGTGTGTTGTTGTTTGAATTTCCAGCATCTGCAGATTTCCTCGTGAAGGATCTAAAAAGTGTGGATTAGGACAGGTTGTTCTCTGGCAAGGATGTCGTTGGTAAATGGGAGGTCTTCAAAGGAGAAAGTACAGAGTTTGTATGTTCCTGTCAGGATTAAAGGCAAAGTGAATAAGAATAAGGAACCTTGGTTCTCGAGGGATATTGGAACTCTGATAAAGAAGAAGAGAGAGATGTATGACATATATAGGAAACAGGGAGAAAATAAGGTGCTTGAGGAGTATAAAAAAGTGCAAAAAAATAATTAAAGAAATCAGGAGGGCTAAAAGAAGACATGAGGTTGCTTTGGCAGTCAAGGTGAAGGATAATCCAAAGAGCTTCTACAGGTATATTAAGAGCAAAAGGATAGTAAGGGATAAAATTGGTCCTCTTGAAGGTCAGAGTGGTTGGCTATGTATGGAACCAAAAGAAATGTGGGAGATCTTAAATGGGTTTTTTGCAACTGTATTTACTAAGAAAACTGGCATGGAGTCAATGGAAATAAGGCAAACAAGTAGTGAGGTCATGGAACCTATACAGATTGAAGAGGAGGAGGTGCTTGCTATTTTGAGGTAAATCAGAGTAGATAAATCCCCAGGACCTGACAGGGTATTCCCTCCAACCCCAAAGGAGACTAGTGTTGAAATTGCTAGGGCCCTGGCAGAAATATTTAAAATATATTGTGTACAGTTCTGGTCACTGAATTATAGGAAAGATGTCAACAAAATAGAGAGAGTACAGTGGAGATTTACTAGAATGTTACCTGGGTTTCAGCACCTAAGTTACAGAGAAAGATTGAACAAGTTAGGACTTAATTCTTTGGAGTGTAGAAGGTTGAGGGGGGACTTCATGGAGGTATTTAAGATTATGAGGGGGATAGATAGAGTTGATGTGGATAGGCTTTTTCCATTGAGAGTAAGGGAGATTCAAACAAGAGGACATGAGTTGAGAGTTAGGGGGCAAAAGTTTAAGGGTAACACGAGGGGGAATTTCTTTACTCAGAGAGTGGTAGCTCTGTGGAATGAGTTTCCAGCAGAAGTGGTAGAGGCAGGTTCGGTATTGTCATTTAAAGTAAAATTGGATAGGTGTATGGATGGGAAAGGAATGGAGGGTTATGGGCTGAGTGCAGGTTGGTGGGACTAGGTGAGCGTAAGTATTCGGCATGGACTAGAAGGGCCAAGATGGGCTGTTACCATGCTGTAATTGTTATATGGTTATATGTTGGTATCTATGGTGAGACGCTGGAGGATTGGAGGATAGCTCATTGTTTGTTCCGTTGTTTAAAAAAGGTTCTAAAAGTAATCATAAATTATAGGCCTGTAAGTTTGATGTCGTAGGTAAATTATTGGAAGGAGTACTAAGGTATAGGATCTACAAATATTTAGATAGGCAGGGACTTATTAGGGAGAGTCAACATGGCTTTGTGCGTGGTAGGTCATGTTTAACAAATCTATTAGAGTTTTTTGAAGAGATTACAAGGAAAGTGGATGAAGGCAAGGCAATGGATGTTGTCTACATGGACTTCAGTAAGGCCTTTGACAAGGTCCCACATGAGAGGTTAGTTAGGAAGGTTCAGTCGCTCGGTATACATGGAGAGGTAGTAAATAGGATTAGACATTGGCTCAATGGAAGAAGCCAGAGAGTGGTAGTGGAGGATTGCTTCTCTGAGTGGAGGCCTGTGACTAGTGGTGTGCCACAGGGATCAGTGTTGGGTCCATTGTTATTTGTCATCTATATCAATGACCTGGATGATAATGTGGTAAATTGGATCAGCAAATTTGCTGATGATACAAAGATTGAAGGTGTAGTGGACAGAGAGGAAGGTTTTCAAAGCTTGCAGTGGAATTTGGATCAGCTGGAAAAATGGGCTGAAAAATGGCAAATGGAGTTTAAAAACAGACAAGTGTGAGGTATTGCACTTTGGAAGGAAAAACTAAGGTGGAACATACAAGGTAAATGGTAGGACACTGAGGAGTGCAGTAGAACTGAGGGATCTAGGAATACAGATACAAAATTCCCTAAAAGTGGTGTCACAGGTAGATAGGGAGAAAAGAGAGCTTTTGGTACATTGGCCTTTATAAATCAAGGTATTGAGTATAAGAGTTGGAATGTTATGATGAGGTTGTATAAGGCATTGGTGAGGCCGAATTTGGAGTATTGTGTGCAGTTTTGGTCACTGAATTACAGGAAGGATATTAATAAGGTTGAAAGAGTGCAGAGAAGGTTTACAAGGATGTTGCCAGGACTTGAGAAACTGAGTTACAGAGAAAGGTTGAATAGGTTAGGACTTTATTCCCTGGAGCGTAGGAGAATGAGGGGAGACTTGATAGAGGTATATAAAATTATGATGGGTGAATGCAAGCAGGCTTTTTCCACTGAGGCTAGGGGAGAAAAAAACCGGAGGACATGGGTTAAGGGTGAAGGGGGAAAAGGTTAAAGGGAACATGGGGGGGGGCTGCTTCACACAGAGAATGGTGGGAATGTGGAATGAGCTGCCAGATGAAGTGGTAAATGCAGGCTCACTTTTAACATTTAAGAAAAACTTGGACAGGTACATGGATGAGAGGGGTTTGAAGGGATATGGTCCAGGTGCAGGTCAGTGGGACTAGGCAGGAAAATGGTTCGGCACAGCCAAGGAGGGCCAAAGGGCCTGTTTCTGTGCTGTAATGTTCTCTGGTTCTAGTAAACAACTTTGAGATTCATCTCTTGCTAGGCAGTAACAAAGCAAAGACTCTCAATAGAACCCGTTTAAAACAAAATGCCCCAAGTAAGGTCCCTACCTGAGCTGGTCCTGTTTGCCAGCATTTGGCCCATGTCTCCCTAAACCAGGGGTTCCAACCTTGTTTATGCCATGAACCAATACTATTAACTAAGGGGTCAGTGGACCCCAGGTTGGGAAATCCTGCTGTAAACCTTTCCGCCCCAAGTACCTGTCAAAGTAACTTTTAGGTATTGTAACTGTAAACACCTCCACCACCTCTTCTGGCAGCTTACCTTCAGTGTGGAAAAAAATTCCCCTTTAAAACTTCCCCCTCACCTGAAACCTACTCGCTTTTAGTTTCACACACTCCAACTCTCGACAAAAAGGCTGTGACCGCTCACTTTATCTACAGCCCTTATCTTCATTAAGGTTACTCTCTATCTCCGATGCACCCTGCGAATCCAGGTCAGCGAAAATCAAGTTCAAGTTTATTGTCATTCAACACCCCCACCCCCCATATCCCCCAGGATATGACCCTTTCTCATCAGGGAGGAGCTGCAGGAGCCTGAAGACACACTCTCAATGATTTAGGAACAGCTTCTTACCCTCTGCCACCCACGGACACTGTGTGGACACTGAACCCACAATCTTTTTTTAGTAGAAGTAGTAGAACCTCACTACTTTTTTTATTTTTATTTTTACACTGCTTATTTACTGTAACTGTTTTATATATGTATGTATGTATGTTTTCTGTAATTCTCAGTTTTTTCTCTCTATTATAATGTTTGGCATTGTACTGTTGCTGCAAAGTTAACAAATTTCAGGACATATGCCGGCAATATCAAACCTGATTTTGAGTTGAATTTGGATTCTGATGTGTTCACCAGATGAGCGATACTCATCTCATCTCATTGTCGGCTACAGTAAAGAGAGGAAACATACATTATCATTCACAACCACTGACAGTGAGCTGGGGTTCAGTTGAAGGGTCTGGTCACATAATGACGTGAAGTTTTTTTTTACCACGCTTTATGGTCTGTGTTTGGTTGAGAGTGAAGAAGCTGTTACGGTTTCCCTTAAACTTAAAACACCTCTGCCATTTTAGTTATGAAAACCTACTGGACTAGATTTTCCCAATCTGTTTTACTCATTAGACCTTCACCGGTAACTGAGGGGTTCACGGACCCCAGGTTGGGGACCCCTGCTCTGGACCACATGCAGAAATCAGTACATATAACACTCTCTCTCACACACACTCACACTCGCTCTCTCACTCACACACACACACTCGCTCTCACTCACACACACACACACACACACACTCGCTCTCTCACACACACACACACACCCGCTCTCTCACACACACACACACACACTCTCACACACACACACACTCGCTCTCTCACTCACACACACACACTCGCTCTCACTCACACACACACACACACACTCGCTCTCTCACACACACACACACACACACACACTCGCTCTCACACACACATACACACTCACTCTCACACACACTCAGACACACACACACTCACACACACACAGACACACAGACTCACACACACACACACACACGCACACACACACACACACACTCACACAGACACACACCCACTCACACACAGACTCACACACACACACACCACACACACACACACACACACACACAGAGTAATATTGCCATAAATAAATTAATAAGGTGCATTTAAGGCACAAGTTAAAAAGTGAACTGTATAATGCCACTGGCACTTCAGAAGTTATGAGATGTAGGTGGTGGTAGGGAGTTCAATAACCTGACAGCCCGGGTGAAGAAACGGTTTCCCATTCAAACAATCCTGTCCTAATGCTACCTTACCTCCTCCCTGAAGGCAGGAAGGCAGGGGTTGAAAGAGATGGATGGGGGGGCATCTTTGACAATGCTGAGGGCCAGGGCTCCTGATAAAGGAGCTGGGGAGGTGGTAGAACTTGGTACAATCACAATGTTTAAAGGAGGTTTAGACAGGTACATGGATCGAAAAGGGTTAGAGGGATAAGGGCTAGCTGTAGACAAACTGAGATACTCTCCTTGGGTGGTATGGCGGAGTTGTGTCGTAGGACCTGTTTTCTCCTGATAACTCAAGCCCACCAATCCTGCAAGTGTGACTATGAAACTTTTCTGCACCTTGTCTGGCATAATCACACCCTTCCTATTGCTAGTTCAAAGTTCAAAATAAACTTATGTTCAAAGTACGTATATGTCATCATGAGATTCATTTTCTGCAGGCATTCAAGGGAAAATAAAAAACTACAATAGAATTTATGAAAATATCTATAAAGAACAAAAACTGACAAACAACCAATGTGCAAAAAGACAAATCGTGCAAATAATAAAAAAGTAAATAAGTATTGTGTGGCACGTGGCCAAGTGGTTAGGGCGTTGGACTAGCGACCTGAAGGTCGTAAGTTCGAGCCCCAGCCGGGGCAACGTGTTGTGTCCTTGAGCAAGGCACTTAACCACACATTGCTCCAGTCCACCCAGCTGAAAGTGGGTACTGGCAAAGTGCTGGGGGTTAACCGTGCGATAGACTGGCGAGCTATCCGGGGGGGGAGTCTCGTACTCTCAGTCGCTTCACGCCACGGAAACCAGCGTAAACACCGGCCTGATGAGCCCATAAGGCTCGGGACAGACTTTAACTTTTAAATAAATATTACAGAGAACAGAAAGGGGATTTGACAGAGGTATACAAAATTATGAGTATAGATAGAGTAATTGCAAACAGGCTTTTTCCACTAAGGTTGGATGAGACTAGAACTAGAGGTCATGGGTTAAGCGTGAAAGGTGAAATGTTTAAAGGGAACGTGAGGGGGACCTCATTCACTCAGAGAGCGGTGAGAGTGTGGAAGAGGTGAATGCAACCTCAACTTCAACAGTTAAGAGAAATTTGGATGTATAATGATGGGAGGGGTCTGGGAGCAGGTCAATGGGACCAGCCAGATGAATAGTTCAGCCCAGACTAGGTGGGCTGAAGGGGCTGTTTCTGTGCTGTACTTCTCTATGATTCTAGGACTCTCAAAGATTCACCAGCCTCTGCTCAAGGAGGTTTCTACCCGCTGGGGTTTTAGGTGACTGGCACATTACCCTGAAACTGTGTCCCCAGTGTTTGCTCAGCAGAAGACAAGCTCTATTGTGGTTGACTGAAGATTTCAATGGGCTGGGAGGTCTGGACTATATGGATATATATTCCGTGTCGTTGCATTTTACTGCTATTCCACATGGGTTTGGTGACTTGTATGTGTGAGGACTGGGCCTCAAGCTGTGATGTCACCCGGCCAAAGGGTGTCAAGGTGAGAGCTCTCCACCGGGGGCAGTGTGGTGCGGTGTCCAGACCAGAGTCGGTGCTGCCCCCCAGTGTCTGGGAAACGGGCTCTGTTGTGGTCAACTGTGGATTGTCTGTGAGTTCTGAGACTCTTTTACCTCCTGTTTGTGATACCATTTGTGCGTGCTTTGTGCTGTGTGTGACTGTGGGTACTGTGTTTTGTAACTTGGCTCTGGAGTAGCGATGTCTCGTTGGGCTGTATTCATGTACGGTTGAATGACAATTAAACTTGAACTGTGTCCTCATTCAACAATGTCCCACACAAGCTGCACACTGCAAACTCACACTCTTGTGAAAAAGGATCTAGTGCTTTCTAGGAATAAACTCTTCTCAAGCTTCCAGCCAGGTATCAATTGTAACTGAAGTTTTGACAACAAGCTCTGCCGTCTTCATTAGGGATCAGTTATAATTGATACCTGTAACCAGCTGGAAGCCCGAGAGGAGTTTATTCATTACAATCTAGTTTTCTCACTAACATAAGACACCAATTTTTGGAGCCTGTAGATACACCTGCAGATCTCAATAGGTGTGATGTCCCTCTATCCCTGTTATGTTCCGCTTTTAGCCTCCCACAGTGTACACAATGAGTTCTCTAAAACAGCAGTTGTTAACATTTTGTAAGTGGAACTGCATTTAAAGGGAAAAAATATCATTTTCGGAGCTCCACACACGAAAAGCTGGAGGAACTCAGCCTGTCAGCAGCATCTACGGAGAGGAATAAACGAGTGACATCTTGGGGGCCGTTCAAAGGAAGTCGGGGGGAGGGAGAGGAGTGCAAGCTGGAAGCTGATAGGCGAGACCAGGTGAGTGGGTGGAAGATGCTGGGAGGTGATTGGTGGAAGAGATAAAGGGCTGAAGAAGGAGGAATCTGATAGGAGAGGAGAGTGGGCACAGGAGGAGAACCAGAGTGAAGTGATGGGAAGGTGAAAAGGGTGGTGAGAGGGTACCAGAATGGGGAATGGAAAGGGAAAGAAGGGACAGGGGGAGAGACTTGCCAGAATTTGGAGAAATCGATGTTCATGCCGTCAGATTGGAGGCTACCCAGGAAAATGTGATGAGTTGTTCCTTCGGCCTGAATGTGGCTTCACAGAGGAGACCATGGGCAGGCATGTCAGAATGGGAACAGGAGATCAAAACTGAAACTGACAGCCTCCAGGGGATCCTGGCTCTCACAGCGGACAGAGGAAAGGTACTTGACAAAGTGGACCCCCAGTCTGCATTGGGCGTCAGAACCACAAACCGCGCAGAGCTTCTACAGGGATGTCCAGCAGTGTCACGTTTACCCTGGAACATGAGAGGGCAGCCGACACTGCCCTCACTGTTTCCAGCCTCCCTGGAGACTGGCATTTAACCCTTTCAGAATTGTGTTCATGACGCAACGCTTGAAACCAGTTACACTCAAAATGCTGGTGGAACACAGCAGGCCAGGCAGCATGTATAGGGAGAAGCACTGCCGACGTTTCAGGATACCTGACAAAGATAAGGGTCTCGGCCCGAAACTTCAATGGCGCTTCTCACTATGGATGCTGCCTGGCCTGTTGTGTTCCACCAGCATTTTGTGTGTGTCGTTCAAATTTCCAGAATCTGCAGATTTCCTCGTGTTTGCTCTTTAAACACACAGACTCCTCTCACTTCCCAGTGTCTCCCTCAGCCTGCTGGGCCGAGGCACAACAGAGCTCAGCCTCCTGTTCGAGCAATACGAAGCTTAAACTGGGCAATCAATGTAAAGATCTAATTAACGAGGACATGGGAGACACAAAAACTAACATGTTGGTTTTGTTAGTGTTTGTTGGAGGCTTAGCCTTGCTGTAATCACACTGGGAGTGTGTGATGGGACAGTGTAGAGGGAGCTTCACTCTGTATCTAACCCGTGCTGTCCCTGTCCTGGGAGTGGATGAGACAGTGTAGAGAGAGCTTCACTCTGTATCTAACCCGTGCTGTCCCTGCCCTGGGGGTGTGTGATGGGACAGTGTAGAGGGAGCTTCACTCTGTATCTAACCCGTGCTGTCCCTGTCCTGGGAGTGTGTGATGGGACAGTGTAGAGGGAGATTCACTCTGTATCTAACCCGTGCTGTCCCTGTCCTGGAAGTGGATGAGACAGTGTAGAGGGAGCTTCACTCTGTATCTAACCCGTGCTGTCCCTGTCCTGGAAGTGGATGGGACAGTGTAGAGGGAGCTTCACTCTGTATCTAACCCGTGCTGTCCCTGTCCTGGAGTGAGTGATGGGACAGTGTTATTCTGTATACAAACTATATTGTCCCTGCCATACAATATTTCACTTGATTGTTTTTTTTTGAATTTGCATTTGCCTTTGAATGTCACCCCCAACCCCCACCCCAGCAACATCTGTTCTCTCACCCGGTTCTGTCCATTCCCTGTGCTTGCGTCTCCATACATTGGAGATTTTTTTCTGCGATGGAGCACAGATTACACCCTTCCAGCCCTTCGAGGTATGCTGCCCCGCAACCCCCGTCAGCCCTGATTTAACCCCGACCTAACCACAGTGACCAGCCACCCTCCTAACCGGCGCTTCTTCGGGACGGAACACCCGGGAGAACCCACACATTGCACAATGCGTTACGGTACCTTTGACACCGATTCGGTTCCTGCCTCTCTCTGTAAGAAGCTTGCTTGTTTTCCCCGTGACTGTGTCGGTTTCCTCTAGATACTCTGGTGTCCTCCCACTGTTTGGCAGGTTAACTGGTCATTGATTAGGCAAGGGTTAAATCGGGAGTTGCTGGGGAGCTGGAAGGGCCTACTCCACTCTGTATCTCAATAAATTAGTAAATTTCTCATCTGTGTTTTATCTGACCCTATGATTCTGTGAAGCTGTTTCAAACAAGCTTTTCATTCTATGTATACCACTCGGTTCGTGTCAATAAACCAAATTTTGAAAGCAACAAACCTCTTTCTATCCCCTCAAAGATCCCAGCAGGTCTGGTGAGGACCAAACTGTCGACGTTTCAGGCCGAGACCCTTCATCAGAACTCCAAAACACAGACTGTTTTCTCATCTGTATAGATGCCGCCTGACCTGCCGAGTTCCTCTAGCGTTTTGTGTGTGATTCTCAAGATTTCCAGCATCTGCAGAACTGATTGTGTTTATGTTAAAGATCCTGTAAGCGTTCCTTTTGCAGCCACTTCCATGGAGCAAAATTTACCTCTGAACCAACATGTCCAAAAGTAGATCTTCTAACCACCTCCTTGTCCACCGGTCTTACAAAGCACAGCAGTGGCTGCGGACTAGGATTTAGAATAAGAGACCTTGCTGAGCCAGGTTTTGTCTGTTTGATGTGGGAGCTCGGGAAGCTGAACAGGATTTGCATGGAGTACCATTGTGTGTCTGTGGCGGTACGGTCAGCTGGTTCCAGTGTTTGTTGAATGCGAGGCGGCGAGTGAGGAAGGCAACTATGGCACCAGCTGTGTCAACAATACCAGGCCTGATGTAAATTCAACTCGTTCTATCAGCGCCCACTGAAAGAGTTAGTTATTGCAATAGCATTCCCTGTAACTATATATACACACACACACACACACACACACTTGCAGATACACACACACTCACACTCACAGAAACACACACACGCATCCCTTTATACTTTTAGTTTTTGCAGATCGTTGGGTGACGGTGTGGTGTTACGTCTCCACCAAAGGAGGTGTGAGATGCTCCTTCCCTCCGCTAGCCTGCAGGTCACCCTTGGACAAGGTGTAGCACCTGCTCTCCCCCCCACCCCGATCACGGTCAGGTGAAGCCGTGGGGAGCAGGCGGTGGATGGTCGTATGAGCACAAGGCCCGGTTATGCGACCACTGACTCCAGGCAGAAAGATTTGCCGGCGACAGTCTTAGTCATGGAAAGACGACACGGCACATAATGATGACGTCATCTGACACGGCACACAGTGAGCGAACCGGATCATTTTTTCATTGACATTTGTGGAGCATGAGACAGAAAGCCCTTTGGCCATTGTTTCCCTGCAAACCATCAAACATCCGTTTCGTCAAAATCAACCCAACGCAGTTTCCTTCCCAGGCAATGGAGGAAAGCAGGGCACCATGAGGTCACAGGGAGAGAGTGAGTGCACACAAAATATCCACTCAGTTAAAAAAACACAGGAGTAACTACACTTTTAAACAATTCAGTGCTGAGTCCAGAAGTGTAAGTACTTTTCTTCCTAAGATATTTTTGGCAAGTTTTAATCCTTGGTTCTGCACATCCCACACCTTACATCTCCCAAAAAGAGATCCATCCGCTCCTTGTCTCTCTCTCTGTAACAGATCCATCCAATCATTGTCTCTCTCTGTAACAGACCCATCCAATCATTGTCTCTCTCTGTAACAGACCCATCCAATCATTGTCTATTGGTAACAGACCCATCCAATCATTGTCTCTATTGGTAACAGACCCATCCAATCCCTGTCTCTGTAACAAATCCATCCAATCCCTGTCTTTCTCTGTAACAGACCCATCCAATCATTGTCTCGAT
Organism: Hypanus sabinus; assembly: GCF_030144855.1. Lineage (NCBI taxonomy): Eukaryota > Metazoa > Chordata > Chondrichthyes > Myliobatiformes > Dasyatidae > Hypanus > Hypanus sabinus. Next base: position 44,795,421 of record NC_082731.1, on the reverse strand, counting down.
TGGTAACAGACCCATCCAATCCCTGTCTCTCTGTATCAGACCCATCCAATCATTGTCTCTCTCTGTCACAGATCCACCCAATCATTGTCTCTATTGGTAACAGACCCAAACAATCCCTGTCTCTCTATCCCATCCAATCATTGTCTCTCTCGGTAACAGACCCATCCAATCACTGTCTCTCTGTATCAGACCCATCCAATCATTGTCTCTCTCTGTCACAGATCCACCCAATCATTGTCTCTATTGGTAACAGACCCAAACAATCCCTGTCTCTCTGTCCCATCCAATCATTGTCTCTCTCTGTAACAGACCCATCCAATCACTGTCTCTCTGCAACAGATCCATCCAATCATTCTCTCTCTCTCTCTCTCTCTCTCTCTCTCTGTAACAGACCCATCCAATCCTTGTCTTTCTCTGTAACAGACCCATCCAATCATTGTCTCTCTGTAACAGACCCATCCAATCCTTGTCTTTCTCTGTAACAGACCCATCCAATCATTGTCTCTCTGTAACAGACCCATCCAATCATTGTCTCTCTGTAACAGACCCATCCAACCATTGTCTCTATTGGTAACAGACCCATCCAATCCCTGTCTCTCTGTAACAGATCCATCCAATCATTGTCTCTCTCTGTAACAGACCCATCCAATCCCCATCTCTCTCTGTAACAGACCTTCCAATCCCTATCTCTATTGGTAACAGATTGACCCACCCTGCATTTCTCCCTAATAAATCCATTAAATCCTTGCCTCTCGCTATCAAAACCACCCAATCCTTAGCTTTCTCTGTAATAGATCTGTACATTCATTGCATCCCTGTCTTATATTCATTATAATAATAATTATCATCACAATCAACATAATAATCAAAATAATAAGTACTTTATGGATCCCAAGTGGGAAATTATTTCATTACAGCAACAACATTTAGAACACCCACTTAGCAATAATAAGTATAATAATAAAATTAACTAATGACAGAATAATAATATACACAACAATAATTTACCAATGTCCAATACTAAGCAATAATAATGTATGAAATAATAAAACAGAGACCATTGTACTATGAAGTGTGTTGTCCTGTCGCACAGAGATGGACTGTTGTATATGCTTATTGCATTTGGTATGACAGATTTTCCGTAACAATCCTTGTGACAGCGGAGCTGATTGAGTCTGTTCGAAAGGATGCTCCACTGCGTATTCAGTAGGTCATGGAGAGGATGTGCCTGATTGTTCATCATGGATAACAGCTTGTCTAGTGACCTCCTCTCCACCACTAACTCAATTTGTAGCCAAGGACTTTTTGATGAGTTTATTTAGTCTTTTTTCATCACCAGCACCGATGCTGCTCCCCCAAGATAAAGCCACAAAGAAGACTACACTCGCTACAACAGACTGGTAAAAGATCTCCAACATCCTGCTGCACTCGTTGAAGGATTTCAGCTTCTTTAGAAAATAGAGTCTGCTTGTTCCCTTCTTACAAACAGCCTTGGTGTGGGTTTTCCAGTGTTGTCAAAGTGAACACCCAATTATTTGTACTCCTCCAACACCAAAACTTCATCTCCCAGAATGTATACAGTCCTCTTCCTCCTTAAATCATACCATCTCCCTGGTTTTGGCCACATTCGAGAGCAGGTAATTCCTTCCGCACCACTCCACAAACCTGTCCAGCAGTCCTCTATACTTCTACTCCTGTCCATCTCTGATATATCCAACCACCGCAGAGTCATCAGAGAATGTATACAGTCCTCTTCCTCTGAAAATCATACCATCTCCCTGGTTTTGGCCACATTCAGGAGCACAGCAGTGTAGGGGCTGCCTCTGTAGTGTAACTCCTGACAACCGCCAGCCGTAAGATTGGGTTAAGTTCTCTCCGATGTCTGTACGGAGTTTGTACATTTCCTCTCGTGACCATGTGTGTTTCCTCTAGGTGCTCCAGTTTCCTCTCACATTCCTAAAATGTTCGGACGGGTGGGGGTTAGTACGCCGTGGGCACTCTCCGTTGCCTTTGAAAGCGTAGCAATATTTGCGGGCTGCCCAGCATAATCCTCGCTGATTTAATTTGACACAAACGTCAAGTTCCACTGTATGTTTTGATGCACATGTGACTAATAAAGATAGTCTTTCTTTCTTTCTCTCTTCCTCTCTGCCTGTCTTTCTCTCTTTCTTTCCCTCTCTCTCCCTCTCTCTTTCTCTCTTTCCCTCTTTCCTTTTCTCTTTCTTTCTCTCTTTATCTCCCTTTCTTTCTCTCTCTTTTTTTCTTTCCTTCTCTCCTTTTTCTTTCACCCTCTCTTTCTCTCTCTCTCTCTCTCTCTTCCTGTCTTTCTTCACTCTGTGACAAAACCTGTCTCTGTAACAGACCCGTCGGATCCGGCATCTCCCCGGAACAAACCTGCCCAGTGCCACAGGCAACCTTCATACCCTTTCAACCTCCATCTCTGGGTAACACACACAACACGCTGGAGGCCAGAGTACAGTCGGCATTCCAGGCCGAGACCCTTCAGCAGGACGGGAGGGAAAAAGCTGAGGAGTAGATTTGAAAGGTGGGGGGAGGGGAGAGAGATACACAAGGGGGAGGGATGAAGTAAAGAGCTGGGAAGTTGATTGGTGAAAGAGACAGCAGGCTATGGAAGAAAGAGAAGGGGGAGGAGCACCAGAGGGAGGTGATGGGCAGATAAGGAGATAAGGTGGGAGAGGGAAAAGGGGATGGGGAATGATGAAGGGGTAATTACTGTAATTACCGGAAGTTCAAGAAATCGAAGTTCATGTCATCAGGATGGAGGCTACCCAGACAGAACATGTTCCGCGGGGATGCCGGACCCGACGGGTCTGTTACAGAGACAGGTGTTGTTCCTCCAACCGGAGTGTGGCCTCATCGCGACAGTGGAGGAGGCCATGGATTGACATGTCGGAATGGGAATGGGAAGTGGAATTAAAATGGGTGGCCAATGGGAGATCCCACTTTTTCTGGCGGACAGAGCGTAGTTGCTCGGCGAAGCGGTCTCCCAATCTATGTCGGGTCTCACTGATATACAGGAGGCCACACCGGGAGGACTGGACACAGTAGATGACCCCAACAGACTCACAGGTGAAGTGTTGCCTCACCTGGAAGGACTTTTTGGGACCCTGGGTGGTAGGGAGGGAGGACGTGCAGGGGCAAATGTGGCACTTGTTCCGCTTGCAAGGCTAAGTGCCAGGAAGGAGATCAGTGGGGAGGGACGAATGGACAAGAGAGTTGTGTAAGGAGCGATCCCTGTGGAAAGTAAAGAGTGGGGGGGGGGGAGAAGGGAAAGGTGCACTTGGCGGTGGGATCCCGTTGAAGATGGCAGAAGTTCTGGAGAATTATGTTCAGGATGTAGAGGCTGGTGGGGTGGTAGCTGAGGACAAGAGGAAACCCTATCCCTGGTAGGGTGGTGGGAGGGTGGGGTGAGGGCAGATGTGCATGAAGTGGAGGAGATGCGGTTGAGAGCAGTGTTGATGGTGGAGGAAGGGAAGCCCCTTTCTTTGAAGAAGGAGGACACCTCCTTCATCCTGGAATGAAAAGCCTCATCCTGAGAGAGATTACTCCTCAATCTCTGTCACATCTGCACCCACCTTCTCCAGCCCTGTATCTCTTTCACCAATCAACCTCCCCCTCCCCGTTTCACCTGTCACCTCGTGTTTCTCCCCCCCCCCACCCCGCCCACCACCTTCTAACTCTAACTCCTTTTTCTCCAGTCCTGCTGAAGAATCTCGGCCCGAAACATCGACTGTACTCTTTTCCACGGACGCTGCCCGGCCTGCTGAGTTCCTCCAGCATTTTGTGTGTGCTGCTCGGATCTCCAGCATCTGCAGATTTCCTCTTGTTTTTCACTGTCATGCTAGACAGCAACACCTCAAAGCATCTCTCTTGATCTTTGCACAAGATAAATTTGAGCCCACAACCTTCAGACACATTTGAAAATAGCTCTGAGTATCTGTGCTCCAGAAGAGGGATAAACCCAGGCGAGCTGTTTGATAACACAAACCTGAAATGTCACAGGAAGGTAGAATAAACTGTTTACAGACATTTCTTTGATAAGGGACCTTGATTGCAATGCTTTATCCGGTCTGCAACTCAGCCAGCTTCTACTTTGTTCTTAACTGGGTGACTGCTCATGCAGAAACGGTTGTCCTTTGAAAACTTGATCCAATATTGACAGATCTGAGCACAGTCATTCTGATTGGCTGGAATGCCCTCCGCTTGCCCACTGATGTTCCAGCAGCAAGTCCACCATTTAGTGCGGCATCAAGCGCTCTGGAACAGGAAACGCCTGGTTTGAAAGCTGTTAGCCCTGCTTTAGTGGATCAACGATTATTCAGCTGGAGCAGCCGTTCCCAACTGTGGCGTGAACCCCTAGTGTTAACCGCGGGGTCCACGGACCCCAGAGTGGGAACCCCTGATCTAGAGGAGCATCTGTGAAAGGAGGGGAATTGTCCACCCTTTGAGTCGAAACCTTGCGTCAAGGTGTCACAAGGTTTCACCGTACCATAGTGCACGTTGTTCAACTTTGTTGAAAAGTTTTGAAGCTTTATTTATTATCAATGCATGTATTTAGAATACGACCCTGACATTCGTCTTCTCCAGATAGTCACGAAACAAAGAAAACCATGGAAGTCGTTCAGAGGGAGAACATCCCACCCCACACAAAAAAACAAATCAGACAACACGATCGTCCACACCCCCCAGCGAAAAAATACAAAATCGTGCAAATGGCAACATGAACATCAAATCCTCCCTCCCCCCCCTCCCCCATGCAGAAAAACAATCTTGCAAATGGCAGGAACATCAAACTCCCAAAACCTGCCCCCCCCAGACAAACAACCTAACAAATCGCACCAAAGAACAACAAGAAGGAATGGGTGAAAACCCTGAATGTAAAAGCATAAAGCTGAAAGATTTCAGTTTGAGCTACAGCCCACAGTCCGTAATTTGTCTAACAACAACACACACAAAATGCTGGTGGAACACAGCAGGCCAGGCAGCATCATAATTTGTCTGTAGTTTTTCACTGAGTCTGCTGTGGTTCTTTGTCTCTACTGCAAATGCCCACAAGAAAATGCATCTCATGGTGAGAATCAACTTAATGTCAGCTTTGACCTTTCAACAATTCCTCCTCCACTCCCCCCCCCCCCCCCACCCGACCACAGGTGCTGCTCGACCTGCTGCCTTTTTCCAGGAGAGTCTTGCTTCTGATTTCAGCGTTGGCAGTCACCTCTTGCACCTCCTGCTTTTGGGGATGTTGCTGGGGCAGCGGACACTGCCTGGAATGGAGTCTTTACTTAGGGTGACCTTGGAAGACTATAAGATAGTGTAGTGCTCAGCCCAACGCTTTACGGTTCAGGCAAGCAAGGTTCAATTCCCACGGCTGCCTGTGAGGAGTTTGTACGTTCTCCCCGTGACCGCGTGTGGGTTTCCTCTGGGCGCTCTGGTTTTCTCCCACAATCCATAGAGGTACCAGTTGGTCAATTGGTCATTGTAAATTGTCTGGTGATTAGACTGGGGTTAAATCGGGGGCCTGGTGGGCGCTGTGGCTTGAGGGGCCGGAAAGGCCCATTCCTCAGTGTATCTCAATAATAAATAAATAAGACAACAAGCCAAAGGAGCAGAATTAGGCCATTCGGCCCATTGAGTTGGCTTCACTATTCCATCATGACTGATTTATTATCCCTCTCAACCCCATTCTCCTGCCTTCTCCCTGCCCAGACTAATCCAAACTCTACCAACTTCTGCTTTAAAGATATTGAATGACTTGGCTTCCACAGCCATCTGCGGCAATAAATTCCACAGATCCACACCCTGTCTGGCTATAAAAATTCCTTCTTATCTCTGTTCTAAAGGGACATCCCTCTTATTCTGAGGTTGTGCTCTCTGGTCCTAGACTTACCCAGTATTAGAAGCACCCTCTCTGCACCCACTCTGTCTCGGCCTGGATGTGGTCAACCATGCTCTCTGTTCCTGTCGGCCATTGATTGCTTCCACAGACCAGTGTCCGACCACCCACCTTACTGCACCTGCTGAAATGTCCAGATGACCAAAACTGATCATTCCTGACCAAAAACCTCTCACTGGCTGCTAAAAGGACATTTATCTTTAGTTCACTGAAATCTTTAGCTACAGAACATAGGAGTCCATTCAGCCCATTGTGCTAAACTAGCCCTTTGAATAAGTGATCTTTATACACAATCTCTGTAGGATTCATTCATTCGTTATGTGCCGTATCGAATGACATCATCATTATGCGCCATGCTGTATGACGTGGGTGATTGTGGTCTTTCCATGACCATGATTGTTCTTGGCAAATATTTCTATCGAAGTGCTTTGCCATTGCCTTCTTCTGGACAGTGTCTTTACAAGACGGGTGACCCCACCCATTGTCAATACTCTTCAGAGATTGTCTGCCTGGTGTCAGTGGTCACATAACCAGGACTTGTGATCTGCACCGGCTGCTCGTACGACCGTCCACTACCTGTTCCCATAGATTCATGTGACCCTGATCGGGGCTAAGCAGGTGCTACACCTTGCCCGAGGGTGACCTGCAGGCTAGCGGAGGGAAGGAGCACCTTACACCTCCATCATTAGAGACATATCTCCCCACCCAGGTAGAAATGCATCACCCAGGATTAGAGTGTACAGTTGTTATTTTTCTTGTAAATTAACTTTCCTATGCTTGCTTATAACTTTTATATAATTACCTGTCTACTTTACTGTCATTTAGGGCAGTGATGAAGTTCCTCCATCTCTGTCGGATTCAGGGCTTCATCACGTCAGTAACCTCCTCTCGGTTTTCACTACGGTCAGTCACACACGTCCCGGGTGGAGGCTCGGGAATACCGTCACACTCAGATGTAGAAAGATTTTCCGTTGCTGTTTCTGTAACAGTTTTGTTTGACCGGTCAGGGTTGTTAGTCCTGAGCGGAACCCCCATACCTGGAGGACCAGGGAACACCAGATCCAATGCTCCTTATCTCTAGAAATGTTTCCTTTCACCTGATTTCCTTCCAAACATTCCCTTCAAATCTGCTTCCCCCCTCCTCAAACAATGTGTTCCAAATCTCTAAAGATTAAGATTAGCTTTAATGACACATGGACATCAAAACAGGTAAATGCTCTCAATGGCCTCAAATAGCCTTTGACAAGCAAGTCCAGCTCCTGGCCTTCACGTGTGTTTTAGCCACTAAGCCCAGTGGAACTGTTTCTACTGACAGCAGAAGGGGGCAAAGGCGGGTTACTGGCATCTTAAAACCAGTCGCTCCAGGCAGACGGGGCTCATTAGCTGTGGTTGGCAGCTCATCGAGGAGAAGGAAATCTCTGATCTCAAACCTCCGCTGCCTTGTGGTTATACCCACTCATGGGGAAGGTTTCAGGAGTAAAAATCCAGAGGTGAAGTCTCTAAGGCAGTCCCACATTGAGTTCAACGCTGCTGGAACCAAACTGTATCGGTCTCTGCCCTTCCTTTGATTCATCAGAAGAATTTGGAGGGGGAGCCTGTGACATGGGCAGCAGCTTGCTCTCCATATCGCACTGCGAATCTAAACAGCTAGGACATGGTCAACTCTGACCGATGGCGGCCCTCACCTCACCTAACATTGAAACATACGGTGAAATGTGTCAAATCAAATCAGCGAGGATTGTGCTGGGGAAGATCACAAGTGTCGACACGCTTCTGGCGCCAGTGCTCACTAATCCTAGCCATTTGTCTCTAGAATGTGGACGGAGTTGCTCCCAATCACGGGGAGAACGTACAAACTCAAACCTCAAAGTACGTTTAAGATGTGCAAGCTTGAGATCGGGCAGCCACTAAACAAACATAACAGAACCTCTTAAAAACATCCAATGTGCAAAATAAATAACAAATCATGAAAACAATAAATAGTAAGCAAATAACATTGAGAACTAAAGTTCACAGCCACGAAGCCGGTCACCACTTCATGCGAGCGATCCAGGTGTTAGTTGTACACCGTGGCCTCAGCTCAGCGCAGTGTCATGTAAACCTCACCAAACTGAGCGCTGGCCCATCCATTGCCTTCGGTCCCAACACCTTCTTCTTTTCAATTGGGCCTGGTGCTTAGATCAGCCAAATATCGGTTCATTCCTCACTCTCGGTACAGAACCCGCCGCTTCGATATGTTCTCAGGCCCAGGCCCCACTGCCTCAGCCCTTAGCCGATTTTTCCAATCTGCCCTGGTGCTTAAGTTGGCCAAACTCAGCTTGTTCTTTGCTCTCAGGCCTGGGTCCCACCAACTTGGCTCACCTCACTCTGCTATGAATGGGCTGCAAGTCCATTCCAGCAACAGCTGGTCTTGCCTTGGTCTCGGGCCTAGGCCCTGTCTCCTCAATTCAGCCTGTGCATGCCATGCCACAACTGTCACTCACCTTCGAAACTCCAGTTCACATACTAAAATGCCAAGTTGGACAGGTGGTTCAGAAGCTCAACTCTGAAAGGGAAGTTGCAGGTTATTGATTGGAGTGATTGTTGTCCAGAAAAAGTCTGATTAATATAGTAGTTTTGTTTGCTGTCAGTAAAGCATTGCTGTGTTTCACCAGTAACATCATCGCCATCTTAAACTCCTTACAGAAAACGGCATGAATTGAGCCCCGATCGGTGAAAGCTGGTGTTGTAAGGCGATGCGTTAACCATTACGCTACCGTGCCACCAACAACTCTCATCAAACAGGTTCAAGTTGAAGTTCCAGTTTATTGTCATTCAACCCTACACATGTACACCAGCAAACGAAACAACTTTCCTCCGGAACAAGGTGCACCGTACAGAACTAATAACTCGCACCAACAACACATAAAGAAATATTATCATAAATAAACTAACAAATAATAAAATATTTCAGTTGATTGACATTTAGCATAAGGTGCATTTATGACACAAGTTAGAAAGTAAACAGTATAATACTGTTCACACATCATACGTGATGGGACCTGGGTGGTGACTGGGAGTAGTCTTACAGCTCTGGGCAAGAAGTTATTTCCCATCCTAATAGTCCTTGACCTAATGCTGCGGTACCTCCTGCATGATGGTAGGGGTCAAAGAGATTGTTGGACAGCTGGGAGGGATCAGTGACGATGCTACGGCCCTGCGTAACAGCTCTCCTGATAAATATCTCGGATGGGTGGAAATGTAATGCGAATAAAGACACTGGAGGGAAACGGAAGCTACTGGTACAGAAGAGTTTTATACATCAAAGTGAGACACTCTTGGAGGAAGAGGCCTCCTGACCCAATACTACATGACATTTTTATTTGCTAAAGATCAAAGGACAACTCTACAGTTACAATGTATCTGCAATGCTTCTTCTGAATTACATTCAGTTTTCATACACCACCTTCTTCACACCTACAGTCCAGATGCCCAAAATGAATGTTAATTAGCATTGTCTGGTTTGCAAGCAACTTCAGGAAAATTATTGTTCAGGGCTGCATTTTCAGTTCAATCTACAATCCATGTTCAGGTCTGAAGACTGGTTGCTGGTGAAATTAATATTTGTTATGTATCCTAACTTCAGAATACACCCTAACAGAAGAGAAATCTCAATGCATTCATACACATATTGTTCAATTTTTTAAAAATATTTATTTTAGTGAGATATGGCGCCAAAAGGACTCGAGCCCTGCAGTCCTGCAGTCCCGCAATTTAATCCTAACCTAGTCACAGGACGACTTACCAATTAACCCACCAACTGATCTATCTTTGGACTGTGGGAGGAAACCCACACAATCATGGGGAGGACGTATAAACTCCTTACGGGCAGCAGCGGGAATTGAACCCATGTCGCTGGTACGGTAAAGCGTTTTGTCAACCACTACGCTGCCATGCCGCCTATTTATTTTGCTTTCACTTGCAGGATTGCCAACCTCCCTTCACAGGCCAGCAAATGTTGGCAATTGCTAAATTTCAGAGATTAATTTTAGAATAATCCCCATCGTGGTTTTGGAGGCATTTATTTGACCTTTATAAACATTAGTAAACCAGATAAGTTTTTAACCACACTCCAGTTGTGATAATCGAAATTACATGTACTAGTTTTTTAACACTAGATTTGTTCAGATAATTAAATTCCCCAGCTGTCATGGTGCAATTTGACTCAGGATCAAAGGTCCATGCTTTCAATTATTCATACACCCTTACTAGAAGTCTATCCCCTAATTATTTCCCAATTACCTGATCAGCAAACTTCCTGCCATTGGAAACAGATGGTATTTGTTTTAATCAAACAACACTTCAGGTGGAAGTGCTCATTAGCTCTTTGGATGGAAGAGAATTCCCTGATGGCCTTTTTGTTAGCTCAGTCTTGTATCTCCAATGCTGTTCCTTTAGTTTAATCGAAAGCCATTTTCAAGAAGCTTTTTCCAAAATCCCACCCTTTGGAAATTTTGGGCCCCTCATCTTAAGATGTGCTGGCATTGGAGAGGGTCCAGAGGAGGTTCACAAGGATGATTCCAGGAATGAAAGGGTTATCATACGAGGAACGTTTGATGGTTATGGGTCTGTACTCACTGGAATTCAGAGGAAGATCTCATTGAAACCTTTGAATGTTGAAAGGCCTAGACAGAGTAGATGTGGAAAAGATGTTTCCCATGGTGGGGGAGTCTAGGACAAGAGGGCACAGCCTCAGGATAGAAGAGCGCCCTTTCCAAACAGAGATGCGGAGAAATTTCTTTAGCCAAAGGGTGGTGAATTTGTCACCACATGCAGCTGTGGAGGCCAGGTTGTTGGATGTATTTAAGGCAGAGATTGATAGGCTCTTGATTGGACATGGCATCAAAGGTTACAGGGTGAAGGCTGGGAACTGGCATTGAGGAGGAGAGAAAAAAGGATCAGCCATGATGGAGTGGCGGAGCAGACTCGATGGGTCAAATGGCCTAATTCTGCTCCGCTGTCTTATGGTCTAAATCCAATCACCATAATAGAATCAGTGAAAGACCACAACAACAGGATGGACAACCAGTGTACAAAAGGCAACAAACTTCAAATGCAAAAAGGAAGAAAAAAAGAAAATCATAATAATAAAACAAGCAAGAAGTATGGAGAGCATGAGACAAAGAGTCTTTGAAAGTAAGTCCATTTGTTGTGGGAACTGTTCAGTGTTTGCATACCTCTTTCGAATATCCACTCATTCTTCTACACTCTGGGGAATGAAGTCCTAACCTATTCAACCTTACCTCCTAACTCAGCTCCTCAAGATCTGGCAACATCCTTGTAAGTTTTCTCTGTACTCTTTCAAACTTACAGATGTCTTTCCTGTAGGCAGGTGACCAAAACTGCACACAATACTCCAAATTTGGTCTCACCAACGTCCTAACGTAGCATCCTAACTCCCATTGTCAATGTCTCTGGTCTTTCCTTGCAATTTAAGATGTGTGGGATTACCTCAGTAACAGATCTTCTTTCGTACAACCATAAACTTGCCTTTGAAGTCCTGATGAAGGGTCTCGGCCCTAAACGTCAACTGTTTATTCATTTCCATAGATGCTGCCCGACCTGCTGAGTGCCTCCAGCACTTCGCGTGTGTTGCTTTGTCTTTGGTTGTATTTTTTTCAGTGTTTTTGCACTGTCTTTATAAATCATTTATGATTTATATCTCGAGTGGTGTCTGAGCCTAAGGGAAATTTTTCATTGTACCTTGACCTCACCGACTCGTCTGTGCATGACAATGAACTCCAGGTGACTTGATCTTTTTTCTGCCCTGTCCCCATGTTCCTAGATTGTCCCAGAGTCCAGTTATCGGATTTTAGTTTTGAGTGGAGAGCATGCTAACTGGTTGCATCACTGCACCGGATCGCTGCTGGATCCAGCCTCCTCACCTTCAAAGCTGGTGGTTCTGTATAGTACACCACGCTGGAGGAGCTCAGCAGGTCGGGTAGCATCTGTGGAAATGAACAGTCGACGTTTCAGGCTGAGAGCCTTCGTCAGGAGGTCCTCCTCTGCCCCTTCTCCTGTCAGTAGCAATGGTTCTGCCGAAGCCACACGTGAAGGCCAGGAGCTGGACAGAGCCCATTTGAGATGAACGCCCAATGTGAGCATTCAGTAGGTAGTGGGTTGTCGACCCAACAACGTCACGGCCACAAGCATCCCCACCATCGAGGCTGTCTTCAAACGACACTGCCTCAAGGAAAATCCATCACTCGGGTCATGCCCTCTTCTCACTGCTACCATTGGGAAGGAGGGAAGGCACACACTCACTGACTCAGGAACAGCTTCTTCCCCTCTGCTATCGGATTTCAGAATACTCCATGAATACTATCTTTTTATTCTTTTTTCTGCACAGCTTCTTTATTTTTGTAGATAATTGTAATTTTATGTTCTCCGCTGTACTGCTGCCACAAATTTCACCTTGTATGTCTAAGTCAGCGATAATGACTCTGACATTAATTCTGATTTCAGCTTGCAGGTCTTTGGGCGTTGGAGAAAATCCAGAGGGCCCGAGGAAGCACGAACAGTCCCAAGGAGCGCCTGCAAACTCCACACAGACAGCACGCCAGAGCTCAGGACAGAACCTTGCTCACTGGTCTGTGAGGTAGTGGCACTGCAGATTCCGATTCAGATTAACTTACCACAGGAGCATCGAAACTTACGGTGAAATGTGTCATTTGCGTTCACACCCAACACAGGCTAGGCAAGCTGGGGTCGCCTCAGGGCATGTGCCAGTGTGTCAGAAAACATCTCCCTCCTCTATGCTGGTGAGACCCATCGTATACTGCGGGCCCGCTTCATTGAGCACCTCCGCACCATCGGCCACAATGGCCACACATTTTCATTCTGATTCCCATTCCCTTCCTGACATGCTGATCCGCGGCCTCCTCCTGTGCCGAGATGAGGCCACCCTCAGGGTGGGGGAGCAACACCTTAAATTCCATCTGGGTACCCTCCAACCTGATGGCATGAGTATCAGTTCCTCCTTCCCATGAACAAAGTTTCCTTCCCTTTCCTCTGTTCCCCACTGTGACCTTTAACTTCTTCTTACCTCTCTATCACTTCCCCCTGGGTCCCCCCTCCTCTAGCTCACTCTCCTCTCCTATCAGATTCCTTCCTCTCCAGCCCTTTACCTTTCCCACCCACCTGGTGTCCCCTATCACCTTATAGCTAGCCTCCTTCCTCTCCAGCCCACCCCACTTTTTATTCTGGCCTCCTACCCCTCCCTTTCCAGTCCTGATGAAAGGTCTCGGCCGGAAACTTCACCTGTTTATCAATTTCCATAGATGTTGCCTGACCTGCTGAGCTCCTCCAGCATTTTATGTGTGTTGTTTTGATGACAAGTTTTATCTTCAACAAGTTGGGCCTTTAACTTTCATGTCTGGAAAGGATTCGTTTAGTTTCCCAAGGTCACCTTTTAAAATTCATCGGGTTTCATGATTTGACAATGTTTCCTCTTTCAGCTCGGGCGATAACAGCTCCGATATGCTTTACTCAGTCAAAACCTTGTACCATGCGCGATTGTTCGGTGACCATTCCATTGGGGAAGGTAACCAATGGCAGTGGAAACAAATTCTCAAGGACGTTCGCTCAAGGTCTAAGGAGAAAGTTACATTTTTTTGATATTTGGTGAAGGAATCCAGCAAACAAGTAACACACTTTCATCTTCACTGCAGGCAAACTTAGAAAGTCTTTGCTCTGTTGTTAAGATATCAAAGCCAAATTAGGCCATTCAGCCCATCAAGTTTATTTTACCTAACAAAGGTCAGGCAGTTTTAAGGCAACACGAGTGAATCCGCAGATGCTGGAAATAAATAAAAAACACAAAATGCTGGCAGAACTCAGCAGGCCAGACAGCATCTATGGGAGGAGGTAATAATGATGTTTCGGGCTGAAACCCTTCATCAGGAGTGAAGTAACATGGGATGGTTGAGGGGGGATAAGAAGTGGCGGGAGGGATGAAGTAGAGAGCTGGGAAGTGATGGGCTAGGGGGAAGGTGGAGAATTATGGGAAATAAAAGAGAAAGAAAGGTAGGGCTGGGGGGAGAGATTATAGTGAGGAGGGAAAAAGAGAGAGAAAGAGAACCAGACTAAAATAATAAATAGGGATGGGGTAAGGGTGGGGGCAGGGGTATCAACGGAGGTCAGTGAGTTGGATGTTCATGCCGGCAGGAAGGAGGCTACCTAGGCGGGAGATACCCCTGCCCCCCTACCCTTATCTATTATTTTAGTCTGGTTCTCTTACTCTCTCTTTTTCCCCCCTCACTTTAATCTCTCCCCCCCAGCCCTACCTTTCTTTCTCTTTCATTTCCCATAATTCTCCACCTTCCCCCTAGCCCATTTCCCTCCAGCCTATCACTTCCCAGCTCTCTACTTTATCCCTCCCCCCACTTCTTATCCCCCCTCGACCATCCCATGTTACTTCACTCCTGATGAAGGGTTTCGGCCTGAAACGTCGTTATTACCTCCTCCCATAGATGCTGTCTGTCCTGCTGAGTTCTGCCAGCATTTTGTGTTTTTTATTCAGGCAGTTTTAGTTTTTTTGGGATTTTGTGGGGATGTTTTGGGGACAGAGAGGGGAGTTAGGAGTCGGGATAGGGTTTTAGGGACAAGGATGTGCGGAATTCAGCGAAATTAGAGGACAGACCAGAGTTTTAAGTCTTACACCTCAGCTCAATGTTGAAACAGCTGTGGGACTTCCATAGACTGGCCAGGATTTCAGGCTAACAGACCAGTATGGTTGATGGTGGTTCTACCAGGGTCACTGAGTTGTCAGTGGGTTCTGGAGTTGGAGTTCCTTGCAGGCAGGAGGAACAAGACCCAATGACCCCCCTGGGTTTATGATTCAGTGAGAATGGAGTTCCAGGCCTAGTATTCAGGGTCCCATCATTGGCGAGTCCAGAGATCAAGAGTTGGCATTCAGTAATCGGCGGGTCCTGCGGTTGACGCTGAGAATCGAGGCCCGAAGGTCAGATCGGATGTCCGGAAGTTGAGGCCCATTGGCTAGAGCCCGGGATCTGCAAATCTTTGCAGATCCTCTGGGCTAGTTGAAGGCTCTGAGCATCCAACTCTGAATCAAGTCTGCTGGAGGCCGAAGAAAGCAGTTGGGTTAGAGTGCTGTATACCTGAGTGGGAGGGAGGGATGAACAGGGCTTGGTTTACTGTTGTTTTCTGCATTGTTCTGCCGAGCATTTTTAAAATTCTCTTCGATTCTGGTAGCCACCTCACTGATCCCCTCCCCGCCCTCATGACCCACCCATCACCTCCCTCTGGTGTCCCTCTCCCAAGGTCCAAAGTCCTCTCCTATCAGATTCCTTCTTCTTCAGCCCCTTAACTCTTCCACCTATCACCTCCCAATTTCTTACCCTCCTCTACCCACCCACCTGCACCTATCACCTGCTAGCTTGTACTCCTGCACTTTCTTATGCTGGCTTCTGCCCCACTTCCATTCCAGTCCTGATGAAAGATCTCGGCCATATCCTCTCCATAGATGCTGCCTGACCTGCTGAGTTCCCTCAGCATTTTGTGTGTGAAGGTCAAATCGATGCTCCCCTCACCCCCCGGTGCTGGAATTAAACTGTTCTGACCATCTCCACCAAAGGAGGTGTAAGACGCTCCTTCGCTCCGCTAGCCTGCAGGTTGGGTAGGGTGTAGCACCAGCTTAGCCCCCGGTCAGGGTCACGTGATGCCATGGGAGCCATAGGCCTCGTGGAAACACTCGATAAATCCATTAACCGTAGGAGAATCAATGAAAGCTTGAGTGGAACAAATAACTAACGTGTGCAAAAGGCACCAAGCTGGAAATACAAAAAGAAGGAAATAATAATAATAAAAAATTTAAAAAAAGCAATGAACATTGAGAACATGAAATGAAGAGTCGTTGAAAGTGAGTCCATTGGTTGTGGGATCATTTCAATGATGGGAGGAGTGAAATTGAGTGAAGTTGTCCCCTCTGGTTCAAGAGCCTGATGGTTGAGGGGTAATAGCTGTTCCTGAACCTGGTGGTGTGGGTCCTGAGGCTCCTGTACCTCCATCCTGATGGCTGAGGGGTAATAGCTGTTCCTGAACCTGGTGGTGTGGGTTCTGATGCTCCTGTACCTCCTTCCTGATGGTTGAGGAGTAATAGCTGTTCCTGAACCTGGTGGTGTGGGTCCTGAGACTCCTGTACCTCCTTCCTGATGGCTGAGGGGTAATAGCTGTTCCTGAACCTGGTGGTGTGGGTCCTGAGGCTCCTGTACCTCCATCCTGATGGCTGAGGGGTAATAACTGTTCCTGAACCTGGTGGTGTGGGTTCTGATGCTCCTGTACCTCCTTCCTGATGGTTGAGGGGTAATAGCTGTTCCTGAACCTGGTGGTGTGGGTCCTGAGACTCCTGTACCTCCTTCCTGATGGCTGAGGGGTAATAGCTGTTCCTGAACCTGGTGGTGTGGGTCCTGAGGCTCCTGTACCTCCATCCTGATGGCTGAGGGGTAATAGCTGTTCCTGAACCTGGTGGTGTGGGTCCTGAGGCTCCTGTACCTCCATCCTGATGGCTGAGGGGTAATAACTGTTCCTGAACCTGGTGGTGTGTGTCCTGAGGCTCCTGTACCTCCTTCCTGATGGCTGAGGGGTAATAGCTGTTCCTGAACGTGGTGGTGCGGGTCCTGAGGCTCCTGTACCTCCTTCCTGATGGCTGAGGGGTAATAGCTGTTCCTGAACCTGGTGGTGTGTGTCCTGAGGCTCCTGTACCTCCTTCCTGATGGTTGAGGGGTAATAGCTGTTCCTGAATCTGGTGGTGCGGGTCCTGAGGCTCCTGTACCTTCTTGCTGTTGGCAGCCGCGAGATGTCCCAGGCAGTAGGGGTCCCTGACGATGGATGCTGCTTTCCTGCGACAACGCTCTGTCTAAGTGTGCATTCTTCCTGGTCACGTGTCGGTTTAATGGTCACATGTACATTGAAAGATGGAAACATCCAGTGAAATGCAGCGAACCAAACCAGTGTGGATTGTGCTGGGAGAAGCCTGCAAGAGTCGCCATGCCTCTGACACCAACGTGGCATCTCCCCAACTTATTAACCCAGAGCATAAGCCAGTGAAATGTGGGAGGAAACCGGAGCACCTGGAGGAAACCCACGCTGCCACGAGCTGAACGTACAAACTGGACGTACATCCAAATAACAACCACCAAATGCTGGAGGAACGCAGTGGGTCGGGCAGCATCTGTGAAAACGAATAAACGTTTC
The DNA here is from genome assembly GCF_030144855.1 of Hypanus sabinus. Classification (NCBI taxonomy): domain Eukaryota; kingdom Metazoa; phylum Chordata; class Chondrichthyes; order Myliobatiformes; family Dasyatidae; genus Hypanus; species Hypanus sabinus. The sequence continues at coordinate 44,778,254 of NC_082731.1, read as the reverse complement.
AGGCTGAGACCCTTCTTTGAGGCTGGAAAGGAAGTGGAAAGATGCCGGAATAAAAAGGTGGGGAGAGGGGAATGAGGATTGCTCCCTCGTTAGAGAGAGAGAGAGCCTGTGGGATGTCAAACCGTTGGGTGAACAGTGGGTTTTGATGGGATCTAGATCATGCTCCCTTTGAGAGTTTGCAACTGCTCACATGGAGGGTGATTGGGGGGTGGGTTGATGGTTTTTGCTGGAACAAATGGGGGAGGGGAAAGGGAGGGGGAGGGTTGATGCTTTTCTGCTCCTACGTGGGAGGAGGGGGTGGGGCCCTTTGGGGTTCCAACTCTTTACTGCTGTTCATTCTTTGGGGCTTTTCTCCTGTTTCGTGGATGTCTGTGAGGAGTAAGAATTTCAGGATGTATACTCTGTGCATTCTCTGATATTACATTGAACCATGACAGCCGTCGAACCCTGGGGTTCTGATGCTTCTTTCATTCATTCTTTGGTATTTTTTTGTTTTGTGGATGTCTGTGAGGAGTAAGAATTTCAGGTTGTATACTGGATACATTCTCTGATATTAAATGGAACCATTGAAGGTGAGAGGTGAAGCCAGGTGGGTGGGAAAGGTCAAGGGCTGGAGAGGAAGGAGTCTGATAGGAAAAGAGAGTGGATCATAGGAGAAAGGGAAAGAGGAGGGGATAGGCAGGTGAGAAGAGTTAAAAGGCCAGATTGGGGAATAGAAGAAGCAGGGAGATGGAGGGAAAAAGACATCCTGAAAAACTTTTGGATAACTTCGATACTCTCGTGCTGCCCTGTCCAAAGGCCACCCTGGCCCCAAAGACGTGCGGATGGGTGGGTTAATTGCCCGCTGTAGATGGCCCCTGGTTTGTGGGTGAGTGGGAGATCTCTGGGGGAGTTCAAAGTTGAATTAATGTGCAATGAGGGGAAGAGAGTCACTGGCACAGCGGGCTGAAGTGCCTGCTTCTCAAAGTCAAAGTCGAGTTTTATTGTCCTTTATGTGTGCGTGTTTACCCAGCAGTGGGTGTGGAGATGGACGAAGGCAGACTACCAGGTAGTTATTACATCAGCCGGACAGCAGGCAGAGAGCAGTAACTGGCAAAGAGGATTAGATAATTCCTGCCCTCTCCACCCACTGCCCAGGACGGTGAGCAAATGCGCTTGGGAATTCAGTAAGCACCTTTCCTCATTTAATAGGTCCTCCTTGTGATGTTCATTGATCAGTGTTAGTGTGCTCTAACCTCTGCACGTATTCAAGGTCAGGAGTGTTGGAAACATTCCTAAATACGTAATAATAATGATTTTTTTAAAATGCAGGAGTATAAATGAATTGTGCAGGTCTTTCTGTAGTTTATTTTTGTTGAAGTGGTGAATTCCTCGCACAGGTAAAACGCCAGCCTTTTGCTACACTTTTGCGTGACTGGGTTTCACCGACGAACGGGGGCACACGGTGAGGCTACTTGTCTGTCGAGGGCATCGCTGTGTGAATTGACATAGGTAAGTGTGAAACGATAAGATTTTTGGTGAAGGAAAATGGGAAGGGAGGTAGAGCTGGGTCCGGAGACACGAAGACATCTGGGGCACAACTTTACAATTCACTGTGCGTACCAAAATTGAGTGATTCAGTGGGGAAACAGGCTATTCAGCCCATCACATCCATGCCAACCCATACTAGTCCTAATAGATTCACAATCAGGTTTATTATCACTGAAATATGTTGTAAAATTTGTTGTTTTGTGGCAGTAGTACAGCATAACAACAGGTTCCTTAAGGTTCTTATAGCTGAGGGAGGTAGTGAGGATAAGATCCCACTACTTAATAAATACTCCCAACAGTGTGCACCTCAAATAACCTCTGAGAACCAAGTCCAGCTCCTGGCCTTCACGTGTGGTTTAGCTGCTAAGCCCAGTGAAACCGTTTCTACTGACAGGAGAAGGGGCAAAGGCGGGTTACTGGCTCCTTAAAACCAGTCACTTCGGGCAAATGGGCTCGTCAGCCTTGGTTGGCAGCTCACCGAGGGGAAGGAAATCTCTGATCTCAAACCTCCACTGCCTTGTGGCTGTACCCACTCAGGGGGTAGGCTTCAGGAGTAAACCCTGAGGGAGAAATCCAGAGCTGGTGTCTGTAAGGCAGTCCTGCATTGAGTTCAGCGCTGGCTGGCTGGCATCTCCTGTGATGCTGCTGGAGCGGGAAGCACCAGAGAGACATTCGCTAACGATCAATAAACCAATAGTTTGGAATCAAATGATCTTGCCTGGAGTCTCAGGGCTGGGTGTGTCTGCACCCGTGCCACCCCCCACCCCTGGCACTCCTTCTCTGCCACCTGTCCCACACCCCTCCCTCACCCTGGTATATCAGACTTTGGGGATGGCAAACAAAACTCTCCATTAGAATGGAGGAGATCACTAGCAGGTTTTTGGAAGTGGGAAAAAATCATACGGGGCCCTGATGGAATTACTGAGGAGACTGTGAAAGGGAAGCAAAATACTGCAGATGTTGGAAATCTGAGACACAAACACAAGACGCTGGAAACACTCAGCAGGTCAGGCGGCATCCGTGGCGAGAGAAACAGTTAACGTTTCAGGTGTGAGCCTTTTATCAGAACTGGGAAAGAGAGAAAACTAGTTCGTTTCCATAGGGGAGGGATGGGCAGAGCAAAGGAAGTATCACTGATCGAATGAATGATTTGGAAAAGTTCAGCCAGGTTAATGAGTGAATTGGGGGAGACTCCATTCGAGGAAGAGGCAGAGGACCTCAGACCCTCCTGATGTGAGATAGAGGGTTAGGGTAAGTTTAAACAAACACAGGAGAGCTGCACAGAGTGGTGGATCTGGCCCAGACTGCCACGGATAAAGCTCTGCCCACCATTGAGCACATCTACACGAAGCATTGTCCTAGGAAAGCAGCTGCCGTCGTGTGGGACCCCCACAACCCAGGCCATGCTCCCTCCTCGCTGCTGCCATCAGAGAAAACATACAGGGGCCTCAGGCCTCACACCACCAGGCTCAGGAACAGTCACTACCCCTCAACCATCAGGCTCAAACCAGAGGGGAGAACTACACTTGCCCCATCACTGAAACGTACCCACAACCTATAGACTCACTTTCAGGGACTCTTCATCTCATGTTCTCAATGCTTAATGCTTGTTTATTTATTATTATTATTTCCTTTTTTTCGTATTTGCACAGTTTGTTGTCTTCTGCACACTGATAGAACGCCCAAGTTGGTACGGTCTTTATTATTATCCCATTATGGATTTATTGAGTATGCCCACAGGAAAATGAATCTCAGGGTTGTATACGGTGACATATATGTACTCTGATAATAAATTTATTTTGAACTTTGAAATTCAGAGTAATGCACACAAAATTCTGCAGGAACTCAGGTATTGGTTTATTGAGAGGAATAAACAGTCGACGTTTCAGGCTGAGACCCTTCATCGTGATTCACATCAGGAATCCCATTCAGGAGCATCAGGGAGTTGTCTCCCGCGGCATCACCAGCCTCATTGACTCCAGAGATCTCCCATCCACCGCCACCAATCTCATAGATTCCTCACCCTGCCAGGCTCGTTTCTGCCCCCTGCCTAAGATCCACAAACCCGACTATCCGAGTCAGCCCTTTGTTTCCCCCCTGAGCTCTTGTCCACATATCTCCTTCTTAGCCCCCTTTGTTCCGTCCCTGCCCACCTACGTCACTGACGCTCCACATGCTCTCAATCTCCTCGACCACTCTCTGCCCGCTGGCCATGGCTGCCTCATTTTCATCATGGATGTCCAGTCCCTCTGCACTTCTATCTCCCACCAGGAAGGCCTTAAAGCTTCTAAGTGAGGCCACACTTTATCTGCCAATCTGCCGGGGTTGTCTGTTGTGTCTGGTGCTCACGATACAGCCCCCTCCACATCGGTGAGATCCGTTGTAAATTGGGGGACCTCTTCGTCGAGCACCTCTGCAGCATCCGCCACAAGTGTGACTTCCCATCGGCCAAACATTTTCCTCTATTTTCCACTCAGTTTTTCTCAACTTGCCTTTCACCTCCTCCTTCTCTTTCTCCTATGGTCCACTTTCCTCGCCAATCAGATTCTTTCTCCTCTAACCCTTGACCTTTCCCACCCACCTGACTTCACCTATCACCTTCCAGCTATCCTCCTTCCCCTCCCCCCACCTTTTTATTCAGGCATCTTCCCCACTTCCTTTCCAGTCCCAAAGGAGTGTCTCGGCTCAAAACTGTTTACTCTTTTCCATAGAATCTGACTGACCTGCTGAGTTCCTCCAGCATTTAGTGTGTGGGGCCTTGAAGACAGACAGACGTACTTTATTGATCCTGAGGGAAATTGGGTTTCATTACAGTCGCACCAACCAAGAACAGTGTAGAAATATAGCAATATCAAACCATAAATAATTAAATAATAATAAGTAAATTCTTCCAAGTTGAAATAAGTCCAGACCAGCCTATTGGCTCAGGGTGTCTGACACTCCGAGGGAGGAATTGTAAAGTTTGATGGCCACAGGTAGGAATGACTTCCTATGATGCTCAGTGTTACATCTCGGTGGAATGAGTCTCTGGCTGAATGTACTCCTGTGCCTAACCAGTACATTATGGAGTGGATGGGAGACATTGTCCAAGATGGCATGCAACTTGGACAGCATCCTCTTTTCAGACACCACTGTCAGAGAGTCCAGTTCCACCCCCACAACATCACTGGCCTTACGAATGAGTTTGTTGATTCTTTTGGTGTCTGCTACCCTCAGCCTGCTGCCCCAGCACATAACATGGCAGCACTGATGGCATGATGGCTAACATGCTAGCTCTCCCTGCCTATGGAAACAAGTGTATACTGGTAGCTGAGAGTGTTGGTGGGGGGGAATTAGTGAGAACATGGAGCAGGCCATTCAGCCCACAGTCGGTGCTCGGATGGGGCTCAAGGGCAGGAAACTCAGGAGCCAGAATTCAGAGACTGAGATCAGATGGCAAAGAGCAAACATGAGGAATCAAATCAGATCAAATCTAGTTTAATTATCATGATAGTGTAGAAATATAGCAATATCAAACCATAAATAATAAAATAATAATAGGTAAATTCTTCCAAGTTGAAATAAGTCCAGACCAGCCTATTGGCTCAGGGTGTCTGACACTCTGAGGGAGGAATTGTAAAGTTTGATGGATACAGTCAATCGAGACAGCATTCTTCTGAGGCCCAGGTGCATAACATAAATTGAAAAATAGCGAGAGAGAGTAAAAAACACACATTGTTACACAAAAAAGCCCAAGTCCGAGTGACAATCCAACTTGTCTTTCCGCTGGTCGAACACTAGAGGGCAGCACTGATGGGAGAAGCCCCTCCCGACTGAGTAAGGACTCCACACTGCAGCAGCAGGCGGGCCCGCTTCAGGCCTAGTCCTTGCTACAACCGAGGCCATGCTGCTGCCTCATCACCCACCCCACCAGCAAACAAGGGAAACAGGCCTGCGGCTTCTCACATTATCCATGTCCAACAGGGTCTTGCGATCGCAAGAGAAACATCCGAGGCAGTCACTCACACTTACACGGCACGCTGCTTTCACACGCCAACTCCAATGTCTTCGAGTAGCCAGCAGCAGGTCTGCACCTTCGTCCCTTCCACCAGCTTCCCCTTCTCCTGGTCGAGTGCCAGCTTCTCCTCCACCGACTCATCTGTCAGCTCCTTCGCCACCCGGCTGGCGGTCCGAACGCCAAACAGATCACTGTTACGGTGGACCAGCCATACCCATTGTTCTTGGTGTCCAGTATACTCTTACAATCATTAAAAAACACAGTTTAAAAAGAGAAGTACACCTTTGGTTGGCCCCCAGGAGGCCGCTGCATTCGAACATGCCACCATCTTACCGGCAGTCAAAAGCCAAAAGCACAAAGTGCTGGAGGAACTCGGCAGGTCAGGCAGCACCTATGGAGGAGAATGAATAGTTGATGTTTCGGGCCGAGACCCTTCATCAGGACTCAGTGAAGTTCACTCGGTCAGGCCCTTGGTCTTGTTGACCATGTGTGCGATGCTGAGTGTGTAACATAGAGAAGCTGTTCTAGCTTCTGTCCCCTTCCGTTCTCGTCCTGGCCCAAATGTCGACTCTTTCTTCCCCTCCGTAGATGCTGTCCGACTCACTGAGTCCTCCAACAGTTTGCATGCATTGCTCAATTGTACAGATGTACCACTCCAGGGCAGAGCACAGCGTCCCACTGGCCAGCTCTCGGCTGACAACCTGAGCTTAGTACAGTGGGGGTGACGTCACCGCATGCCGCAATACATCACAGATAATGAACTTTAGCTTTAACTAGAAATAGTTGCAAACAAATTATTTAAAGTGGAAATGTAATGAAGTTAAATAAATGCTTTAAGGGCAACACAGAAACATAGAAAACCTACAGCATAATACAGGCCCTTCGGCCCACAAAGCTGTGCCGAACATGTCCTTACCTTAGAACTACCTAGGCTTACTCATAGCCCTCTGTTTTTCCTAAGCTCAATGTATCCATCCAGGAGTCTCTTAAATACCCTATCGTATCCACCTCCACCACTGTCACCGGCAGCCCATTCCATGGATTCACCACTCACTGCGTGAAAAACTTACCCCTGACATCTCCTCTGTACCTACTTCCAAGCGCCTTAAACCTGAGCCCTGTTGTGCTAGCCACTTTAGCCCTGGGAAAAGCCTCTGACTATCCACACGATCAATGCCTCTCGTCACCTTATACACTTCCATCAGGTCACCTCTCATCCTCCACCAATCCAAGGAGAAACGGCCGAGTTCACTCAACCTATTTTCTTAAGACATGCTCCCCAATCCGGGCAACATCCTTCTAAATCTCCTCAGCACTCTTTCTATAGTTTCCACATCCTTCCTGTAGTGAGATGACCAGAACTGAGCACAGTACTCCAAGTGGGGTCTGACCAGGGTCCTATATAGCTGCAACATTACCTCTCGGCTCTTGAACTCAATCCAATAGTTGACGAAGGCCAATGCACCGTGTGTCTTCTTAACAACAGAGTCAACCTGTGCAGCAGCTTTGAGTGTCCTTGATACTTGATATCAACAAAGACTTGCTTGCTCTCCATTTCCGAGATAAGATTAGCTCTATTCAGGCAGGGGGAAAAGTGCGGGAATAAAGGGTTTTTTTTTATTGTTAGGCTGGTGGCGTCAATGGGCGTTGCATAGGGTTCGGTTTGAGACCGTTACTTTTCAAGTTGTATGTCAACGATTTGGATGACAGAACTGATGGCTTTGCCACAGGTGGATGTGGTCATCACTGGGTGTGTTTGATGTGCAGGTTGATCGGTTCTTGATCAGTAAGGGCTTCAAAGGTTATGAAGGGTGGGGTTGAGAGGGTTAATAAATCAGCCACGATGTGGATGAATCGATGTAGACTCGATGGGCCAAATGGCCTAATTCTGCTCCTGTGTCCTATGTTGAACATCAGATCTCTGGGGCGAGCTGAATTATAGAATCTAATTTCTATATCACTCCTATCCAACAGTTACACTCCTCACCTACAACCACTGTTATGTTGCCTGAAGAACTTGCAAAGCAAGCGCCACCTTACGTCTGAGGACTAGTCTTTTCCACTTGCTCTGTAAGTCCTTTGGGCAATGTCGCAGGCCTCAGGTCTTCTTTCCACCTCTTCTTATTGACAATCTCCCCTCTGTCTTTCACTCCAACTGAGTACCCAACCTGGCGACCATGGACCCCTCAGTTAATGGTAGGGGCCCATGTCATTAAACAGTTTGGAATCCCTGTGGGTCTCAGTCTGAAACACTGATTGGACAAGGGAGAGCCAGTGGATGTAGTGTACCTGGACTTCCAGAAAGCTTTTGATAAAGTCCCACATAGGAGATTAGTGGGCAAAATTAGGGCACATGGTATTGGGGGCAGAGTACTGACATGGATTGAAAATTGGCTGGCTGACAGGAAATAAACAGTAGCGATTAACGGGTCCCTTTCGGAATGGCAGGCTGTGACCAGTGAGGTACCGCAAGGTTTGGTGCTGGGATCACAGCTGTTTACAATATACATTAATGATTTAGATGAAGGGATTAAAAGTAACATTAGCAAATTTGCCGATGACACAAAGCTGGGTGGCAGTGTGAAATGTCAGGAGGATGTTATGAGAATGCTGGGTGACTTGGACAGGTTGGGCGAGTGGGCAAATGTATGGCAGATGCAGTTTAATGTGGATCAATGTGAGGTTATCCACTTTGGTGGCAAGAACAGGAAGGCAGATTACTATTTAAATGGAGTCAAGTTAGGAAAAGGGGAAGTACAACGAGATCTAGGTGTTCTTGTACATCAGTCAATGAAAGCAAGCATGCAGGTACAGCAGGAGGTGAAGAAAGCTAATGGCATGCTGGCCTTTATAATAAGAGGAATTGAGTATAGGAGTAAAGAGGTCCTTCTGCAGCTGTACAGGGCCCTGGTGAGATCACACCTGGAGTATTGTATGCAGCTTTCGTCTCCAAATTTGAGGAAGGACATTCTTGCTATTGAGGGAGTGCAGTGTAGGTTCACAAGGTTAATTCCCGGAATGGTGGGACTGTCATATGTTGAAAGATTGGAGCGACTGGGCTTGTATACACTGGAATTTAGAAGGATGAGAGGGGATCTGATTGAAACATATAAGATTATTAAGGGATTGGACACACTGGAGGCAGGAAGCATGTTCCCGCTGATGGGTGAGTCCAGAACTAGAGGCCACAGTTTAAGAATAAGGGGTAGGCCATTTAGAACAGAAATGTGGAAAAACTTTTTCACCCAGAGAGTGGTGGATATGTGGAATGCTCTGCCCCAGAAGGCAGTGGAGGCCAAGTCTCTGGATGCATTCAAGAGAGAGTTAGATAGAGCTCTTATAGATAGCGGGGTCAAGGGATATGGGGAGAAGGCAGGAACGGGGTACTGATTGTGTATGATCAGCCATGATCACAGTGAATGGTGGTGCTGGCTAGAAGGGCCGAATGGCCTACTCCTGCACCTACTGTCTGTTGTCTATTGTCTATTGTACATTTCTATCGCTGAGGCTTACAAAACACTGGCGAGGCCTCACTCGGAGTATTCTCAGTGGTTTTGGGCCCCCTATCATAGAGAGGATGTGACAGCGGAGAGGGTTCAAAGGAGATACCGGAAGATTATTCCGGGATTGAAAGGCTTATGAGTGTTTGATGGCTCTGGGCCTCTACTCACTGGAATTCAGAACAATGAGGACTGACGTCATTGAAGCCTCTTCTTATCGTGTTCACGGACAACCTATACATGGCTCAGCCAGAACTGGACACATTTTTGCACCAAGATCTGCAACAGTGCAGGGTTCCTCTAGCGATGGGCATTGCAGGAGATGTTGCACAATTTGTGGCTCAGTTCCACATTCACAAGTTGTCGGGCTGGTAGTATATCCCGGTTTGCTTAGTGACACCTTTGAACGACCTTCACCAGTCCTGAGTCTGTTCAGGCACTTCCAGGTTGCCCAGTTGCCATTAGCTCCTGGGGGAGGGCTTTCATCCGGTGGAATTCCCATCGTCGGGGTTTGTTCGAGACTGGCGAGCCGGTCTTTCCACAAGGCGATGCAGACTTCAGATGGGGCTGATTGTAATGGAACAACACTGATCGTGAAGCTCTTCCTTGGCTTCAGGCTGTTGGCATTTGTTGGTTTTAAACAACCTGTGATAAGTCAGCATTCAAAATGGCATCCATCTTCTTAGCTTGAGTAGACCTTTCCTGTGCAGGGCAGGCGTATCCAGCAATGGAATCGCAAAGAGCGAGTACACTGTTTCGCAATGTTTTCGAGCTTGCTCCCCATTTTGTGTTAGTGAGCTTATTCAGGATGTTGTTTCATGCGCTCACTTTGCCTTTGTCTTATTGATGTGGTTCTTGAAAGTGGTCAAGGGTAACTCCTAAGTAGATAGGGTGCCCGCAATGCGTCAGTGTGGCTCCACCCCAGGTTACTTTCAGCTGTCGTTTGGCTTCACGGTTCCTGAGGTGGAATGTACAAACTTGCGTCTTTGATGGGTTTGCGCAGAGGTGGTTTTCTTCATCATCGGACGTTAGTCCCCAAGGCCTCGGAAAGCGTTTTCTCCACGGCAATAAAATCAGTGCTTTGGGTGGTCATCGGCATGTATAAGACCGCGTGTGACATCATCTATAGGTTGGTCATTGTGTAGATGTTGTACAGCAGTCGTGCTAGCACACCTCATTGAAGCCTATCAAATGTTGAAAGGCCTCGATGGAGTGGACGTGGAGAGAATCTTTCCTATGGTGGGGGAGTCTAGGACCAGAGGACACAGATAGAGTGGACGTGGAGAGAATCTTTCCTATGGTGGGGGAGTCTAGGACCAGAGGACACAGATAGAGTGGATGTGGAGAGGATATTTCCTATAGTGGGAGAGTCTAGGACCAGAGGACACAGATAGAGTGGATGTGGAGAGGATGTTTCCTATAGTGGGGGAGTCTGGGACCAGAGGACACAGATAGAGTGGATGTGGAGAGGATGTTTCCTATGGTGGGGGAGTCTAGGACCGGAGGACACAGATAGAGTGGATGTGGAGAGGATGTTTCCTATAGTGGGGGAGACTAAGACCAGAGGACACAACCTCAGAATTGAGGGGCGTCCTTTTATAATGGAGATGAGGGGGAGTTTCTTTAGCCAGAGAGTGGTGAATCTGTGGAATTTGATGCCACAGGTGGCTGTGGAGGCCAAATCTTTATGTATATTTAAGGTAGAGGTTGATAGGTTCTTGATTAGTCAGGGTATGAAGGGATACGGGGAGAAGGCAGGAACTTGGGGCTGAGGGGGAAAAGGATCAGCCATGGTGAAATGGTGGAGCAAACTCGATGGGCCAAATGGCCTAATTCTGCTCTGACATCTTATGCTCCTGTACTGGCTGACCCACTGAGTTCCTTGGCATTTTGTGTGTTGGTATTGCACCTATACTGTCTTGTGTCTCTGTCAACTCTGACTGCAGGGTTGGGCACTGATACCCAGGAGTGAGTTACAGGCTGGAAATTAATGGAACAGTATAGTGATTCATACATAGGCCGGTGAGAGAGTTACAGATGGGGAATTAATCAAGGAGTTCAGAAGGATTTTGTGTAGAACCACAGATACTTCAAGAGCTGGATATGGGCTATAGCCTTGCTGAAGAGTTTGGAAGTTAATACGCTCAGTGGCCATTTTATTAGGTACCCTGTACACCTGCTTGTTAATGCCAATATCTAATCAGACACCCGGAAGAAGATGGCGCCAGCGAGCAGCGTTACAGTGGGCAACATCCTCAAGATGGTCTATGAAACTGTTTCTTTCAGTTCTTTTACTTTCAAGTGTGGTTCTGGTGCTGTTGGACCCTGTGATCTACAGTTTGATAGCGTGATTGAGCGATCCACACTTTGCTGTCTCCGAGGGAGGCCCGGGAGGTGAGCAGCCACCTCGCGGCCAAGAAGCTTGGAAAAGGGGTACACAACCATGACCGACTCCATTTCTGGCCAATTGAATCGTCGAGGAAGATTGGAATTATTGAGGTTTGTGTGGAGGGTGAACGAGTGTTCAGAGTCTCTCGCTCTCTGCTCCCAAAAGAAAGTCCCTGCATTTGAATGAATTCTCTCTCCCTTCCTCGATGCTGTCAGACGACAGTGCCGGCCAGAGCAAGGTTTAATGGATGCAGTTTGTGGATTGGACTGTAGTTCACATTATGACATGTTTTTGGGGGCTTTGAATTGGGACACTCCACAGATAATGAACACAGAGCTAAGCTGAATATGGACTGTTTTGATTTTGTGTTTTATATTCTGTGTTTTCACTCATTTTTTGTGACTGTTGATGTGATTTGTTTTTTTTGCTTGTGGGACAGGGGTTGGTGTTTTTCTCTGAACAGGTTCCATGGTGTTTCTTTATTCCGTGACTGTCTGTGGGAAGACGTATATCAGGGTTGCATTCTGAACACATACGTTGATAATAAATGTACTTTAAATCCTTTGAACGTGGCTGCAACTCAATGCATAAAAGCATGCGGACATGAACAAGAAGTTCAGTTTCTCAGATGGTCGCTATCACTTAAGCCTTGGAATGGCGGGAGAAGCTCGCTGTGATTGTGCTGCGATTCATTCTCCGTTTAGACGTCTATTAAACTGAACTGACTTTATTTCTTACATCCTTCACATGCATGGGGAGTAAAAATCTTTACGTTACGTCTCCATCTAAACGTGCAATGTGCAATCATAGTATTTTATAATAAATAGAACAGTCAATGTAGAGTACACTCAAGTCAGCATGAGTTCATCAGTCTGATGGCCTGGTGGAAGAAGCTGTCCCGGAGCTTGGTCCTGGCTTTTATGCTGTGGTACCGTTTCCCGGCTGGTAGCAGCTGGAATAGATTGTGGTTGGGGTGACCTGGGTCCCCAATGATCCTACGCGCCAGAGAGCAGGCCAGACAACAGTTACAGGTCCAGGCTTGTGTATTCATTTCTTATGGGTCCTGCCCATGTTGGGTTTGAAGGAAACGAGCTGACAGACGTTCTGGCCAAGCAATCTCTCAAAACCAAGGATGTAAATGCAGTTGTGCCTTTACATAAGGGGGAAATTAAAGCCGTAATTGAAAAGCCTATTCAATCACTGTGGCAACAAAGTTGGGATAAGTGAAAGAAAGGACGTCATTTATATAAAATTCTCAGGGTGGTGGGAACTCAACTGGGAGATGGGTATTGCACATACTAGGATGGGAATAATTTCCTGTTCAGAATGCATGATTGAACCATTTGCAGGGAGTCCCCTTGACAACAGACAGTGCAGAGATATTGTTTGAATGTGGTTCCTATGAGGTGCACAGGAAGCACCTAATTGCTAATTTGAGATCTTTGGGACAGATACCGTTTAACATGGAAAGTTTGTTTGAATATCACTGACATAAGTACATAAGTACATAAGTTGGCATTTGACCTAATGGAAAATGTGAAGTATTTTGATATTATTAGTGTTTTCTTTGGGGTGGGGGAATTTAATAAGTACACTTCCTGTTTCCTTGTGCCACTCACCACCTCAGTAGGTGGCAGTAATGTGCCTTGAACGAGGATGGATCTCATTGAAACCTCTCGAACGTTGGAAGGTTTTGATAGGGTGGGTGTGGAGAGGATGCTTCCTTTGCTGGGGGAATGTAGGACCAGAGGGCACAGCTTCAAAATGGAGGTAATTACTTTTAGAACGGAGCTGAGGGGGAACTTCTCAAACAAGAGCATGGCAAATATGTGGAATTCGTTGCCACAGGCGGCTGTGGAAACCATGTCACTTGGTATATTTAAGGCAGAGGTTGATTGGTTCTTGATTAGCCAGGGCATGAAAGGTTACAGGGAGAAGGCAGGAGAATGGGTTTGAGAGGGGAAATTAATCAGCCATGATGGAATGGGGGACAAATGGCCTAAATCTGCCCCTATCTCCCATGGTCTTATGTTAGTCTGCCAAGCATCATTAAGCTTCAGAAGAAGAAGAGGTTCAGTTGTTGATCAGACCAAACACCAGAATGGGGAAGAAGTGTGATCTGAGTGACTTTGACGGTGGAATGATTGTTGGTGCCAGATGGGGTGGTTTGAGTATCTCAGAGACTTCTGATCTGCTGAGATTTTGTCTCATTTGTACATGTAGATAGTTAAATGATAATAAACTTGACTTGACTATCTGGGATGACACACATGCAGGAGTGAGTTACAGACTGGAATCTAATGGAGGGATTTGGGGATTTTACTTGTACATTTAGAGATAATTTGAGTTCGAGAGCCATGAGGTAATATTACAGCTGTACAAGACCTTAGTTATACCCCACTTGGAGTGCTGTGTTCAGTTCTGGTCACCTCGCTACAGGAAGGATGTGGATACTATAGAGAGAGTGCAGAGGAGATTTACAAGGATGTTTCCTGGATTGGGGAGCATGCCTTATGAGAATAGGTTGAGTGAACTCGGCCTTTTCTCCTTGGAGTGACGGAGGATGAGAGGTGACCTGATAGAGGTGTATAAGTTGAAGAGAGGCATTGATCATGTGGAAAGACAGAGGCTTTTACCCAGGGCTGAAATGGCTAACATGAGGGGGCACAGTTTTAAGGTGCTTGGGAGTAGGTACAAGGGGGACTAATGCACCATCAATAACTCACTCTGAGACGTAAGGCGAGATATCGGCTTTTATTGACTGGAAGAAGGAACAAGCAGTGAGTGACCACCATACTACATCCTGGAGACTGAGAGGCAGGGCTCAGGCCTCGATTGCCTTTATACCGGGGTCTGTGGGAGGAGCCACAAGAGCAGTCATCAGGGGGCGTGTTCAGACAGGTATATGTAGTTCACCACAGGGACACCAGGGGTAAGTTTTTCATACAGAGAGTGGTGGGTGTGTGGAATACACTGCCAATGACAGTGTAGCGGGGAGTACCGGAGAGTCTTTTAAGAGACTCTTAAGATTAGTACGTGGAGGTTAGAAAAATAGAGGGTAATTCTAAGCAGTTTGTAGAGTAGGTTACATGGTCAGCACAGCATTGTGGGCCGAAGGGCCTGTAATTTGCTGTAGATTTCTGTGTTCTATACAGCGCAGAACAGGCCCTTCTGGGACAACGAGCTACACCTCCCGGCGACCCACTTTCAGACACCCGGCCGTGAGTTATAGGTTGCAACCCGGTCAAGGTGTTCCATCGACTTATTTAGCTGGCCGAGAGTCAGGCATTTAGATCTAATCTGAGGTTTAGATAGCTCACACATAGAATGAGCCAGAAGGATACCAGAGACCGTCAACCACTGTTTACTTTCCAACAGTCACCTTTTTTTAAATATATCTTGTTTATACTGTATAAAAGATAGCAGACATTGATTACAATGAATTAATCTAACTGAGGTGCTTGACTGTCGTCATAGACCTAAGATTAAAGCTGAATGTGCTTGTAGCTGGCTCTGACACCGATCTGGCTCGATGGCTGCAGCAACCTTAACATCTGTTACACATTAACAGGCTTCCAACCTGTTTTATGGGCAGTTAGTCACCGACTGATGAGGGGAAACCTGGACCAGTTTATGAAAACTGAAGAGATGACAGATCCCGGGAATTAGGATCAAAACCAGAGAGAGAGAAAAAAAACGGTGGGGTCGAGCAGTATCTGTGGAGAGAGAAGCACACAGTCAAGCTTTCAGCCCCGTCAGAGACTCCAGGTCAGAAATGGGAAAGAGATGCAAGTACATTTTTGCTAGGAGGAAGACTGGGGAGTGTTATGTAGAACTACGATAGGCCAAGTCTAAATGACTTAATGAGGACAATTATAATCATATTAAGCTACTGGGCCTGAGTAAATGAGTTGTTGGTGGGGTTGAGATGGAGCATTTAAATTTTATTTTTATTTACTGATACAGCGCGGAGTTCGTCCCTCGAGCAACACTGCCCCAATCACCACTCGACGGACCTGATTAACTCTACCCTCATCACGGGACACTGGACTTTGACCCATTAACCTGAAGAGCGGTCTCGGCCCAAAGTGTCGACTGTTTAGTCGTTTCCACGGATGCTGCCTGGCCTGCTGAGTTCCTCCAGCATTTTGTGGGTGTTGCTTTGGGTTTCCAGCGCCTGCAGACTGTCTTGTCTTTAGAACTAATTAACCTGCCCAGTAGGTCTTTGGACTGTGGGGGGAAACTGGAGCATCTGGGGAAGAGCCACGTAGAGGAAAGACCGAAGGTCCTCACAGAACGGCACCAGAATTGGACTCTGAACTCCGAAACGCTCTGATGTAACCACAAGTTCCTGGGTGTCAATATCTCTGAGGATCTAATCTGGACAAAAAGGCTATAAAGAAGGCATGAGAGCGGCTATATTTCATTAGGAGTTTCAGGAGATTTGGTATGTCACCAAAATCACTTGAAAATTTCTCCGGATGCACCATAGAGAGCAGTATCTGTCTGGTATTGGTGGGAAGGTGCTACTGCACAGGATGGAAGTAAGCTGCAGGAAGTTGTAAATTCAGTCAGATCCATCATGGGCACTAGCCTCCGAGGCACTAGTTTTCAAGGAGTGGTGCCTCCAAAAAAGTGGCATCCAGCATTAAGGACCCCCATCACCCAGGACATGCCCTTTTCTCACTGCTACCGTCAGGGAGGAGGTACAGAAGCCTGAAGACACACACTCAACGATTCAGGAACAGCTTCTTCCCCTCTGCCATCCGATTTCTGAATGTACGTTGGACCCCTGAGTATTTCCTCATTAACAAGAGAAAATCTGCAGATGCTGGAAATCTGAGCAAGACACGCAAAATGCTGGAGGAACTCAGCAGGCCAGGCAGCATCGATGGAAGAGAGTGCAGTCGACGTTTCAGCAAGGGTTTCTGTATAATACACTCACCATAATTCACCATTTTCCCTGTATTATTATGTATTGCATTGTAGGGCTGCCACAAAGACAACAAATTTCATAAAATATGCAGGTGATATCGAACCGGATTCTGATTCCGAAGCGAATACTTTTCACCAGTGAGAGGGACCCTGGCAAGTTTGAAGAGTGCATTAAACAGGCAGATATGCTAGAGCATGTCGACATTAAGAAAGAGGATGTACTTGAAAAACATTAGGAAAGATAAAGCCCCGGGGTTAGCCTGGATATAAGCGAAACAGTAGCGTAGAGGTTAGCACAATGCTTTACAGTACTAGTGACTCAGGCTTATTCCCTGTCACTATCTGGAAGGAGTTTGAACATTCTCTCTGTCATTGTGTGGGTTTCTGCCGGGTGCTCCAGTGTCCACCCACAGTCCAAAGACGCACCAGTAGGGTAATTGGTCATTGTAAATTGTCCTGTAATTAGGCTAGGGTTAAATCAGGGGTCGTTGGGCAGTGGGGCTCAGAGGGCCTATTTCATACTGTATCTCAGTAAATCAATATCCCCCAGTGAGGGAAGAGATTGCTGAGCCATTGGCCAGGATCTTTGTATCCGCACTGGCCACAGGGGTAGGATCGGAAGATTGGAGGGTGGCAAATGTTGTTCCTTTGTAAATGGAAAGGGAAAAGGGATAACCCTGGGAATTATAGACGAGAGGGGCTTACGTCAGTGGTGGGCGAGTTATTGGAGAGGATCTTAGCAACAGGATTTTGAACTTTTGGAGAAGCGTAATCTGATTAGGGATCGTCAGCATGGGTTTGTGAGGATTAAGGTTGTGCCTCACGAGCCTGAGTAAATTCTTTGAGGCAGTGACAAAGCACATTGATGAAGATGGATGATTATTGGATTTTAGGAAGGTGTTTGACAAGGGTCAACATGGTAGACTCATTCTCTGCTCAATTCTAGTCGCCCTGTGTTCAGTTCTGGTCACCTCACTACTGGAAGGATGTGGAAGCCATAGAAAGAGTGCAGAGGAGATTTACAAGGATGTTGCCTGGATTGGGGAGCATGCCTTATGAGAATAGGTTGAGTGAACTCAGCCTTTTCTCCTTGGAGCGACGGAGGATGAGAGGTGCCTGATAGAGGAGTATAAGATGATGAGAGGCATTGATTGTGTGGATAGTCAGAGGCTTTTTCCCAGGGCTGAAATGGCTAGCACAAGAGTTGGCATAGTTTAAAGGTGCTTGGAAGTAAGTACAGAGGAGATGTCAGGGGTAAGTTTTTTACGCAGAGAGTGGTGAGTGTGTGGAATAGGCTGCCGGCGACTGTGGTGGAGGTGGATACAATAGGATCTTTTAAGAGACTCTTGGATGGCTACATGGAGCTTAGAAAAATAGAGGGCTGTGGGTAAGTCTAGGTAGTTCTAAGTTAGGGACATGTTCAGCACAACTTTGTGTGTCGAAGGGCCTGTATTGTGCTGTAGGTTTTCTATGTTTCATTCAGAAAGGCAGAAGGCATGGGACCCAATGAACTTGGCTGCAGGCATACAGAATGGGCTTGCTCACAGAAGACAGAGGGAGGAAATGTCTGGAGGTCTGATCTGGGACCCCTGCTCTTTGCACTTCTTTATGAATGACTCGGATGAAGAAGTCAGTTTGCAGATAACGCAAAGGTTGGTGGTATTGTGGATTGTGAAGGAATAGAGAGCATATCTTACGACGTCTTTCCTGCTTTCCTTATTCTGTCGGTAATTATTGAGTCTGTTCATATGCTCACGTTTATTTAAGTTTGATTACGATGTTTGCACATGTGACTCTTCTGCCAATTGCCGATTGCTGATGGCTGTTTGCACTGTTGTCTGTAAATCGTTTCTTGCTATTGTGTTGTCTGTTCAGGTTTTATGCTTGGACCGAACCACAATCAATTCTGGGATGTTTCACCTACTAGCAATACAGTGATTCCGATTCTGATTTAGAGAGAATCAGTGTGTTACGGCTTCTGTCTTTGGAGCCAAGGAAGATGAGAGGAGGCGATAGAGGTGTTTACGATGGTAAGAGATGTATATCGAGTGGAGAGCTAGGGACTTTTCTCCCTGGGCAGAAATGGCTAATAACAGGTGGCGTAATTTTAGAGGAAATACAAGAGACTCTGCAGATGCTGGAAATCCAGATCCAATGTTAAGGCAATTGGAGGAAAGTATTGGGAGGATGTTAGAGTTAGTTATAGAGAGAGTGGTACATACATGGAATACTGTCAGCAGTTGTGGTAAACGCAGGTACTTCAGAGGCTTTTGAGAGACACTGAAGTTTAATTTATACTTTGCGTACGGGCTGCGCCGTAGCCCTGATTTTCACTTCTGCATAGGCTACGACCGTAGCGAGCGTGCGTTGGTGTGCGCTAGGACGCTAGTTGGCGGTGGGGTTTCTATGCCACTGTGTTGAGTTTCTCCGTGAGAGACATGGACGAGGAAATGCATTTCAAACATTACCAACACTAGCTCCTCTTTTACCTTGAAATGGCTTGGCATCTCAATACATTTGGCATTGATCTCCCCACTCTCCATGTCCTTCTCCTGACGTACTCATCCATGTCCTCCACATCAAAGCATATGTTCCCTCCTCCCTATCCTCTCCCTAGTTATTCTCTTGCCCTTGGATGCCTTGGGATTCTCTTTAATCCTACTTGACAAGGATTTTTTCATAGCCCTACATACAACACGCCAGAGGAGCTCAGCAGGTCAGGCAGCGTCCGTGGAAACGACCTGCCGAGTTCCTCCAGCGTGTTGCTTTGACCCCAGCATCCACAGTGTACTTTGTGTTTATTTTTCATAGCCCCGGCTGACTTTCCTAATTCCCTTTCTGAGTCCTTTTCTGGCTTTTTTATAACGCTGAAGGGATGTCTTTGATTCTAGCTTCCTACATTTTACGTATTTTCCCTTTTTCACCTTGAGCAAATTCATCAACTCTCTCGACATCCAAAGTTCTCTCACCTTACTGTCTTTGTCCTTCCTTCTGACAGGAACATGCCTGACCTGTACTCTGTGCAGCTGGGTTTTAAACACCCTCCACGTGTCAGATATGGACTTGCCCAAAAACAGCTGTTCCCAATCAACTCTCCCTAGTTCCCGCCTAACGCTCTCGTAATTTACCCTTTTCCAATTTAACACTCTCCCGCAAGGTCCAAGTGGAGAGAATGGAAAACATCAAGTTCCTTGGGGTGCAGATCTCGGACAATCTCACCAGGTCCAGGAACACCACTCGGATTGTGAAACGGGCCCAGCAGAGGTTGCACTTCCTGAGGAAGCTTAAACAAGCATCACTCCCCACAAACATCTTAACTACATTCTACAGAGGAGTGGTTGAGAGTGTGCTGACCTTTTGCATCACAACCTGGTACTCCAGCTGCAGTGCTGCCGACAAAATAGCCTTGCAGAGGGTGGTTAGGGGAGCAGAGAAGGTTATTGGGGTCTCCCTACCTTCTGTCCAAGACCTCTTTCAGAGTCGATGCCTCCAGAAGGCACGGTACATCATTAAAGACCCCTCACACCCTCTCCATGAACTGTTTGTTCTTTTGCCATCAGGTAAACATTACAGGAGCATCAAAACTAAAACCACAAGGCTACTAAACAGCTTCCTCCCACAGGCAGTCAGACTGCTAAATAGCTGCTCTACCTGACTCTGCCTTGGACACTTTTAACTTGCACTGGACACTTATAACTTGTTTTTAACTGACATGTGGCTGTTGTGTTTTACTGTTTATTGTTATGTTTATTATTTAGTGTTGCGTTTGTTATGTTATGATTGCACAGCTCCTGGGAAATGCTGTCTCATTCTGCCCTGCAGAGCTGATGTACAGTTAGAATGACAATAGAGTTTTTGAATCTTGAATATCTATAGCTGTTTTAAAATTTAAAGCATTGTGGTCACTGTTCCCTAAATGCTTATTATCCAACCCCGGGTCCAGTACATCCCCTCCTCCTGTTGGATTATCTACATAATGATTCAGGAAACTCTGCTAACAAATTTTATCCCCATCTAAACCTTTTGCGCTAAGAGGGTTCCAGTTTATATGAGGGTTCCAGCCCTCCTCACCTTTCTTATCCGTGTACTTATCCAGACTTCTCTTAAGCATTGCAATCAAACTTTTCCTTGAGCCCTAGAGCACAGCAACAAGTCCTGTGGCTCATTGTGTCCTTGCAGAAGGGTAAGGGAGATCTCATTGAGGCCTACTAGGCCTGGATAAAGTGAACGAGGAGATGATGCTTCCATTGGTTGCAGAGTCTGAGGGCACAGGTGGAAGATAAGTGGATGTCTCCCTAAAACTGCGAGTAGGGACCTCTCCTTCATCCAGAAGGTTGTGAAACTGTGGAATCTGTGGAGGCCAGTTCATTAGGTGTATTTTGAGATTGATGAGGGAGTTAAGGGTTACAGAGAGAGGGCGGGAGAATAGGGTTTAGAAAAAAATATCTGTCATGAATGAATGGTGGAGCAGACTCGATGGGCTGAATGACCTAATTCTGCTCCTTATCATCTTATGGTCTGACCATCAAGTACCCACCCATACTAATCCCACCTCCCACCATCATCATTACGTGCCATGTCGTATGATGTGGGTGATCATAGTCTTCCATCTGTCTTTAACCTGACTAGTTCTAATACGCTCTTCAAAACTTTTGCCTGCCTAACCCTCGAATGCACTGTCGACCGCAACTTTTTCTTCCGTCAGTTTCTCCCATCTCTGCAAGATGCTCAAGCTTCTCCTTCCCCACTACGTGTCCCAGAAATTCCAGCTGCCGTTTCCTGATTGCTGATATCAGCCCTCTTCTCATTCCAGCCTTTCGCAACACTTCCTCATTTGTCACTCCGTCCTTCCACAATATTTTCCATCATTTGTCTCCAAAACCACATTTCTGTAGCTTCATTTTGTTTTGATATTCTCCAAAGTTCGCTTCCGTATGTTAGTGTGGAATGAGCGTAGCACTGCAGCACCCTGAGCTTCGTACCTGTAGAAATGATGTTACTCGTTAGTATCTTGTTCAAGCGCTCGAACATGCATTGAGCAATCCCAATCCTTCTAACTTCAATCCTTCATCTACAAGAACTTGGTCCATTTAATTTCACACTTAAACTATTTAAGTACAGGAGCTCTCTGTGCTGTCAACAACCTGATTTACACAAATCTGCCTTTATGTAAATTCTCTTACAGATTATTTTCAAGATCATAATTGTTGTAACATCAACGAAGTCACCAGAGAATCTGAAGCTAGTGGATAAGGAAGAGTTTTATTCAGCAAAAATGAGCAACAGACATCATATTGAGACATTCTAGTAAGAGGCCTTACAACCCAATATTATATGATATTTTTATATGCTAAAGATCAACGGTGACATTCTACCGTTACAATATATCTTCAGGGCTTCCTTTGAATTACATGCAGTTCTCACATCTCCTTCTTCACACCCACACTCCAGACACCCAAAATGAATGTAAATCTCCACCAAATCTAGGCCACATTCATGCATACGCTGGTCTCTGAGGTCTAATTCTTCTGAGTTGCATTTTAAATCCCATCTGCAATCTACATTCAAATCTGAAGATCGGTTGCTGGTGAAATTAATATTTGCTACATACACTAACTCCAGAACACACCCGAACAGTAATAATGATGTTTCATGGTATTTATTAGTGACTGAATACTGCACACGTTCCATTACTTTGATGTGGGTCGTGTTGGCATGAATATCTGTTGAAATGAAAGACTTTTACCAAGTGTATGCAGAGCAACATGATCTGGGTTGGTATCGAGTCTGGGTCTTTCTGACTTCCAAAGGAACCAGTTTATGGATAATCCCAAGAAACGGAGCCCTTCTGTAATCTGAAATCTACCTGTACTCGTCTGCGTGCTAAAGGCGAGAGTCCAGTTTCTACCACTGCAGAACATAGAGCATAGAACATGAAACACAGTCAGTATAGACCATTCAGCCCAAAATGTTGTGCTAACCTTTTAACATACGCTAATATCAGTCTAGCCCTTCTCTCCTACTTAGTCCTCATTTCCTGTGTGCTAATCTGAGAGTTTCTTAAATCAGATATCAGGTTTATTATCACCAGCATGTGTGAAATTTGTCAACTTCGCAGCAGCAGTTCCATACAATGTACAATGCAATACATGATAACATAGAAAGAAAAAAATATGTAAGTCAATCAATTGCAGTAAGTATATTAAATAGTTAGATTTAAACAGTGCAAAACAGGAATAATATATCTTAAAAAGTGGGGTCGTATTCATGGGTTTAGGAATCAGATGGCAGAGGGGAAGAAGCTGTTCCTGAATCACTCTGTGTGTGTCTTCAGGCTTCTGTACCTCCTTCCTGATGGTAACAATGAGAAGAGGGCATGTCCAAGATGGTGGGGGTACTTAATGATGGTTGCTGCCTTTCTGAGGCACCACCTTGAAGATGTCCTGGATACTTGATTCCAGGAATGGCAGAACTTTCATATGAAGAAAGACTGGATCGACTAGGCTTATACTCACTGGAATTTAGAAGACTGAGGGGAGATCTTATTGAAACGTATAAAATTCTAAAGGGATTGGACAGGCTAGATGTCGGAAGATTGTTTCTGATGTTGGGGAAGTCCAGAACGAGGGGTCACAGTTTAAAGATAAAGGGAAAGCCTTTTAGGACCGAGATGAAGAAAAACTTCTTCACACAGAGTGGTGAATCTGTGGAATTCTCTGCCACAGGAAACAGTTGAGGCCAGTTCATTGGCTATATTTAAGAGGAAGTTAGATATGGCCCTTGTGGCTAAAGGGATCGGGGGTATGGAGAGAAAGCAGGTACAGGGTTCTGAGTTGGATGATCAGCCATGATCATACTGAATGGCGGTGCAGGCTCGAAGGGCCGAATGGCCTACTCCTGCACCTATTTTCTATGTTTCTACAGAGGCTAGTGCCCAAGATGGAACTGACTAATTATACAATTTTCTGTATGTAGCTTCTTTCAGTCCTGTGCAGTGGCACCCATCCCCTCACCCCTGCCATACCAGACAGTGATGCAACCTGTCAATGCCCCTAATACATCTGTCTTTACCACCACCCAGGGCATTTCACACACCCACCGCTCTCTGTGTAAAACAACTTACTTCACGATTCGGGGGAATGGATTCAGGATGGAGATGAGGAGAAACTTCTCTTCCTAAGGAGTAGTGAATCTGTGGAACCCAGTAAAGAAGTAGAGGCTACCTCATTAAATATACAGTATTTAAGACACAGTTCAATAGATTTTTGTATAATAGGGGAATTAAAGGTTATGGGGAAAAGACAAGGAGGTGGAGCTGAGTCCATGGACAGACCAGTCATGATCTTATTGAATGACGGAGCAGACTCAATGGGGCAAATGGCCAATTCCTATGTTCTTTATTATTCTAATAATCTGGTGTTTGGAAACCCTGACGGTTTGTCATCTGGAACTTCAGACGATGTTTACTACGGAATTTGCAAACTCTCTTTTTACTCTCACCAGGGCCTTGATATATGTCTTCTCTTTCGTGCAGGGTGCCCCAACCTGGGCTCCATGGCCCCTTTGGTTAACAGTCGGGGTCCATGGCATAAAAAGGGTCGGGAACCCCTGCTTTAGAGCATGGGTTTTACAACCTGGGGTCCACAGACCCTTTGGTTACTGGTAAGGGACCATGGCCTAAAAATATGTTGGGGACCTCTCCTTTATTAGTCAGTGAACCAGTAGGGTTGGTTGGTACCATCTGAGGGGAATAATGCTCATGGTGATTTTTAGCAAAGGATACATCTCTAGAGTGAGAAAATATGTGATAGGATTGCACCAGTGGTAGCTTTATGTCCCCATCCTGAGAAGAATGTCGGAGGAGTGGTCTTTGTGCTTCCAGGTAATTTCAATGGCTTTTGCATTGAGTGCCTGATCCATGACTACCACAAATTGTTTCTAGATGAAGTTCCTTCCTGATTAGCTCTGGTTGGTTCAGGATTTCAAATACTGTGGCCAACTCTGCGGCTGGTGAATTGATGGTTGGCGGATACCCAACAATATCTTGTGAGATTGGTTCCTGGTCCCTGGTGCTGATATTAAAACCAGTCCAGCTTGGGATTGTCCGAATCTTTGGATCTGCTTGCCTTGGTTCCCTGGACACAGTGTTCCCTGGTGGAGAGAGGCTGAGGGCCCACACGTGCACCTGCTCAACTCAAGTTACTTTTTATTGTCATTTCGACCATAATTGCTGGTACCGTACACAGTAAAAATGAGAGAATGTTTTTTTCAGGACCACGGTGTTACTTGACACAGTACAAAAACTAGACTGAACTACGTAAAAAAACAACACAGGAAAAAAAAGCTACACTAGACTACAGACCTACCCAGGACTGCATAAAGTGCACAAAACAGTGCAGGCATTACAATAAATAATAAACAGGAAAATAGGGCAGTAAGGTGTCAGTCCAGGCTCTGGGTATTGAGGAGTCTGATAGCTTGGGGGGGGGGGGGGGAAGAAACTGTTACATAATCTGGTCACATATACTTCCAGTTCTTGGTCCTCAATGGTGACTGATCTCTGCTTCAGTTTCTCAATGTGTGGAAGCTCAGCTCTGGGCACATTGTCCTGTACCACCATGCCATTGACTCTATGTGAAGTACCCTTTCCAGTGAGAGTTTCCTCAAGTCTATCGATATTGCCCCATGCAAGATTGGTGAAGACATGAGGCTTAATGGAGGCTGGAAGTACAGTTCTCTGGTTGGAGGCTGTTGCTAGCTTTTGACAACACAGAGCAGTGTCGTTCTCTTCAAGTTGGGAGTGAGACACCCCATGCCCAGGCCTGTTCAGTGTTTGGATGAGCTCTGTGTTACCCGTCAGTGTAACAGGAAGTAGAAGGTGCTTTGGTGGTTTATGTTGGCATCATGCCACAGTATCATATCCTGACCTGCTGCCAAGGTAATATAAATGTATTTATAAGTAGATATAGATGTGAAACAGAACATGAAAACGGAAGTGCATCTAATGTAATGTATTGTCACTGTGTTGTCACTGCCAGTAATAGATGACATTTGTAGAGATGCCAATTTTAACAACTTTTCTGAAATACATATAGCCTGAGCTATACTCCCACCAATTTTCAAGGACAAAGCATCAATATTAAGAGAGAACCACCAGTTTGAAGTAGAACGCTTTATTCTGTGCTATGTATAGTTTTGAAAAGTGTGTTTTGGCATAGGGTTATAAATCCAGTGACCACCGCTGCAACACTCTCACATATTTTCCAGCACTAGGGGTGTATACCTTGCCAAAAATCACTATAAGAATTATTTCCCCCCCCCCCAGATGGTACCGGTGGCCCAACTTTGAGGTCCTGGCTCATGGGCCATGTAGGGATTTGGACCATTTTAAACTTACTGAGGTCACTGGATAGTTCGCTAAAATACGGTGAAATAAAGGTGAGCTGAAAGCATGGAGTGTGTTGGCGTGTTAAGAGGGTTGAAAGAAGGAGGGTCCCTCTATTTATAATTCCCTTCTGAACACGTACTGGCAGATCACCAGCAGCAACGTCCCAAGAACGCCAGGTTATTGGAGTTCTATTGGCAACTCCATCGCCCATTCTGGCAGTAGTGTGAGTAGTGCCATCACTCGAGTAGAGTGTGGTGTTTTCTAGAGGACTTCTCTACTGCTGGGTCCTCAGGTGGCTGTAGAGGCCGATCTGGGATCGACATGTTCTGGTACCCTGTGGGCAAGAGTTGTGTTTGGGTCTTTTGGTTGTTTATTCTCTCCTTTTGCAGCCGCCTCTTGTTCTCTGCAGCACAGCAGAGGTCGATCTCATGTAGAGCAGGTCCCTCTTGAACAGATTTCCTCCAGATGTATCTACTAAGGGCAGTGTCTCCCCAGTTTTCAGATGTGATGTTGAATGCCTTCAGGCTGATTTTGATTTTATCCTTTGCCCATGGGGGCTCGCTGACCGTCCTTCATCTGGGAGTAAAGGGGAGATGTGCGTTCGGCATCCAGATGAGATGACCCATCCCTCCTCCAGTCTTCTGGCTATCCATCCCATTCCTTTCAGTCAGTCAGTGGGGTTTGATATGTGCGTCCTGGAGTGGCAGTACAGGCCGATCCTCGACAGGCACTGCTTGCCACATACTTAGCAGGTGAGGCCTGGAGGGGCAGCAGGGGCAGAAGCTCTGTTGTGACGCTTCCTGTGCCTTTCCTCTGTTGCCTCTATGTTCTCAACAGCGTCCACACCTTTTCTGACGGCGTGCCTCCACTGTGAGCGATCACGAGCCAGATCCTCCCACGTTGGTGGGGCAATGTCAGCTTTCTTGGAGCCAATTGGTACAAAACTTGCGTCTTTTTCAGGCTGATTGTCAGTCCAAAGCTTTTGGCTGCATTGGCAAGGCGACTGGTGATCTCCTGTAAGTCTTCGAGAGAGTGGGCAACCAGTGCCCAGTCATCAGCAAACTGTAGTTCATGCACCACAATGTCCCTGACTTTTGTTTCTGCTCTCAGTCTTGCGAGGTTGAGGAGCCGCCATCGACCCTCATTTATAGGAAGGCCCCTGACCTCAGGTCTGAGGTGGCATCCAGCGAAGAATAGTCCAAACAGAGTCGGAGCCAGAACACAACCCTGTTTTACGCCATTGCTGATGGGAAATGGGTCTGACAACTCACCACACACGTTGATGCGGCCTTCCATGCCTTTGTGGAACTGACGGATGATGTTGGTTAGGCGTGGGGGGTAACTGAATTTTGGTAGGAGCTTCCACAGGCCATCTCTACCAACAGTGTCAAACGCTTTGGTTAGATCAACAAATGTGACAGAGAGACCTCTCTGCTGCTCAACACATTTCTCCCAGAGCTGCCTCAGTGAGAAGATCACGTCCACCGTTCGAAAACCACACTGGCTTTCTGGAAGGATGTTGTCACTGATGTTGGATACCAAACGTCCAAGGATGATCTTCACTGCAACTGACAGATACCGTTATTGCTGCGATACCGTCAGGCCCTGGTGCTTTGTTGGGTTTTAGCTGTTTGATGACTTTGACGACCTTGTGAAGAGTAGAGGGAGCATCTAGCTCGAACAGTATGGGTCGAGGGTGTAGTGCTCAGTGCTTCATCGGTGATGGTTCCTGGTCTGTTCAATAGCTCGTGGAAGTGTTCTTGCCATCTTTTCATGTGCTCTGACTTCTCAGTGAAGATGGATGTACTGTCCTTGCTCAGGAGTTGTGAGGTGCCTTGTTTTGCTGGACCATACACAACCTTGATTGCTTCATAGAAGATTCTTGAGTCATTATAGTCAGCAAAGGCTTGTAACTCCTTGGCCTTGTTCGCCCACCACTGGTCTTTCAGAGCTCTGAGCTGCCTCTGCAAAGTTGATTTTGCACTCAAAAAGGCACGTTTATTGGAACTTGAGTTGGGGTGTCGATGAAGAGCCTGGTGTGCGGCTTCCTTAGCTCTTAGAAGGTCTTGCACAGATTGGTTGCTCTCATCAAACCAGTCCTGATGCTTGCGCTTGACTTTCCCCAGGGTGTCCTGGGCAGCGCTGTAGACCGTTTCTTTGAAGACATTCCAGTGCTCAGTAATATCGTCTGGTGGTTTCTCAACCAGTCTGCTTAGAGCAATTTCCATAGAGGATTTCAGGGCATCAGCACATTCACGGTGTTTCAACATGTTGGCCTCCTCCAGTACACTGGTGTTAGTGTACCTGTCATTCTAGCTGATCCTCAAAGGATCTTTGGTTTCTCTGCTTTCAGGTATCTACTGTAGGTTGTCCTTGATTTAGCTCCATTCACTAATGTGGGATGGACGACTGCTCTGCAGACCAAAAGTTTTACTTGGGCCTGTGGGTCATAGTCTTCAAAGACTCTTTACTTAATCTTGTATAGGGTCCACTTGCACCACTCAGGAGTTGGTTTACTTCCGAGTTGATGCTGCCAAGATGGGGAAAGAAGTCTACTTTTTCAAGGGTGATAATGTCAACCTTTATAGTGAACTTACAAAGTGGCTGGTCAGGCAACGGCTGTGTCATTTTTATATTCAAAACAAAACCGAGGACCCTAGTGTTTTGGGAAAGGCATGCAACATGGATCAGAGTGTGCCGCAGCGGTGCTGTCATCCACGCACTGAAGCTTCATGATAGTGGTGGTGCTGACCTTGGGGGTCGCTGTCCATTCTGTACACGATTGGGATTCCCCGTGACAGGTCTTGGCCAATGAGAAGGATGTCAGCGATAAAGATAGCCAATAGGGCTGGTGCAATGATGCAGACCGGTTTGACCCCTGTCTTGAAAGTGAAGGCAGTACATTCCAGACTATCAGCTCTCTCTGGCTGGGCTCTTTAAATTCTAAAGACAAGAGATTCAGCAGCTATGGGAAATCTAAAGCAACGCACACAAGCTGTTGGTGGAGGCCTGGTTGTAAATGATCGTTGGTGTGTTTGTTACATGCTGTGTTGCAAGACGTGGCTGATCATGGTCTTTTCATCACCGTGACTGTTCTTGGCAAAGTTTTCTACAGAAGTGGTTTGCCATTGCTTTCTTCTGGACAGTGTCTTTACAAGACGGGTGACCCCAGCCATTATCAATACTCTTCAGAGATTGTCTGCCTGGTGTCAGTGGTCACATAACCAGGACTTGTGATCTGCACCGGCTGCTCGTACGACCGTCCACCACCTGCTCCCATGGGTTCAAGTAACCCTGATTGGGGGCTAAGCAGATGCCACACCTTGCCCAAGGGTGACCTGCAGGCCAGCGGAGGGAAGGAGCACCTTACACCCCCTTAGGTAGAGACATCTCTCCGCAGCCCCCCCCCACCCAAGTATATAACAGTTGTAAAAATACTTGACAGTATGCAGTGATCAAATAAGGATGATTGATGGATGAACCTTGGTCAGTTTTTTTGTTGATCGATGGAGGGGTAGCTGTTAAATAAACTTAATTAATCTCACTTAATCTGACTGAATGGGAGAATACAATCTGCAGTCTGGACTGGTCCTCCAAATGCTGTGGGTATGTGTGTCAGTGTGTCAGTAAACAAGTTCAAGTTTCATTGTCATTCAACCATACATGAATACCCATGAACACAGCCTAATAAGACAGTGTTACTCCGGGACCAAGGAGCAAAACACAACACCCACAGTCACACACAGCACAAAGCACACGTAGCACAGACAAGATGACAAACACATGTAAGCAACACACCGACAATGCTGGAGGAACTCAGCAGATCAGGCAGCGTTGATGCCTCAGGCCAAGACCCTTCTGCAGGACAGCGCACGTAAGATGTCGGAATCAGAACCAGATTTAATATCACGGGCATATGGCAAGGAAATTGTTGTGGCTCATCGGCTGTGGTCGGCAGCTCATCTAGGAGAAGGAAAAGTCTGATCTCAAACCTCTGCTGCCCTGTGGATATACTCACTCATGGGGAAGGGTTTGGGAGTAAAGCCCGAGTAAAAAAAAAAATACAGAGCTGGAGTCCCTAAAGCAGTCCTACGTTGAGTTCAATGTTGACTGGCAACTCCTGCGACACCGCTGGTGCCAACCTGTGTCGGCCTCTGCCGTTCCTTTGGGTTGTTCAGCTGCGTGGAGAGGGGGAGCCTGCTACATGGGGAGCCTCTCCTTTGTACTGCCCAGGTTTATGTATCTAGACGGACACAGCACCTATGGTTGCCTCTGACTGACAGAGGCCTCACTCACTCACAGTGCAAAACATAGAAATTATAAAGAGTTCCAAAAAGAGTGGAAGAAGCTGAATAATGAGATGGTGTTCATGAAGCATTCAGAAATCTGATGGCAGATGAGAAGGTGCTCTTTCTGAACTGTCGAGAGTGGGTCTTCAGGCTAATCTACCTCCTCCCTGCAGAGGCCATGTTGCAGGTGGTGAGGGTCTTTAATTATAGATGCCACTTTTGAGGCATCGCCTCTCAAAGATGTCTTCAATGGTGGGAGGGTTGTGATAGAACTGGCTGAGTCAACCATCCTCTGCAGCCTCTTGTACGTTTAAGGCTCCATTCCAGGTGCTGATACGACCAGTCAGAGTATTCTCTACAGAAACTTGCAAGAATCTTTGCTGACATTCCAAATCCTAACCAGAATCAGAATCGGGTTTAATATCACCAGCATATGTCATCAAATTTGTTGTTATGCAACAACAGTACATTATAATACTCAAAAATAAAAAATCAGTAAATTATAGTAATATATATATATATAGTATGCAAAAGTCTTTGGCACATATATACAAAGTAGTTAGGGTACCTAAGACTTTTGCACAGTACTGTAGTAATTTTATGTTTCGTACTGTATCGCTGCCACAAAAAAAAAACAAATTCCATTATAAATGTGAGTGATGATAAACCTGATTCTGATCTGGGTCTCTATTGTGGACTGAGAGTGGGAAGGGGGCAGGGAGAGGGGAATCATGGTTGGGAAAAGGGGAAGGGAGAGGGAAGCACTGGAGAGACATTTTGTAACGATCAATAAACCAGTTGTTTGTTGATCTTTCCCGGTGTCTCAGGGCGGGCTGTGTCTGTATCGGTGCCACTGCACCCCTTCTTTACCACCTATCCCTCACCCCTCCTGCGGCGCTCCACCCTCACCATTCCCAACATCCTTTGCTCCTGCCAGAGTTCCCAACTTGCTCTCTGCTCCACATTGACAAATGCAGTACTGTGTAAACGTTTTAGGCACCCCAACTGTGTGTGTATATAAATGTTGCAAACTCAACCAGCTCCATTGCAGGCACAACCTCCCTCACCAGCGAGAACGAAGATGACAACATTCGTCATTCAGGACAGGCCCTCTTCTCATGACTACCATCAGGGAGGGGGTACAGGAGCCCGAAGACCCCTCTCCTCATGACTACCATCAGGGAGGAGGGACAGGAGCCCGAAGACCCCTCTCCTCATTACTACCATCAGGGAGGAGGTACAGGAGCCTGAAGACCCCTCTCCTCACTACTACCATCAGGGAGGAGGTACAGGAGCCCGAAGACCCCTCTCCTCATTACTACCATCAGGGAGGAGGTACAGGAGTCTGAAGACCCCTCTCCTCATTACTACCATCAGGGAGGAGGTACAGGAGTCTGAAGACCCGTCATCTCATTACTACCATCAGGGAGGAGGTACAGGAGCCCGAAGACCCCTCTCCTCATGACTACCATCAAGGAGGAGGTACAGGAGCCCGAAGTCCCCTCTCCTCATTACTACCATCAGGGAGGAGGTACAGGAGCCCGAAGACCCCTCTCCTCATGACTACCATCAAGGAGGAGGTACAGGAGCCCGAAGTCCCCTCTCCTCATTACTACCATCAGGGAGGAGGGACAGGAGTCTGAAGACCCGTCTTCTCATTACTACCATCAGGGAGGAGGTACAGGAGCCTGAAGACCCCTCTTCTCATTGATACCATCAGGGAGGAGGTACAGGAGCCTGAAGACCCCTCTTCTCATTGATACCATCAGGGAGGAGGGACAGGAGCCCGAAGACCCCTCTCCTCATTACTACCATCAGGGAGGAGGTACAGGAGTCTGAAGACCCGTCATCTCATTACTACCATCAGGGAGGAGGTACAGGAGCCCGAAGACCCCTCTCCTCATGACTACCATCAAGGAGGAGGTACAGGAGCCCGAAGTCCCCTCTCCTCATTACTACCATCAGGGAGGAGGTACAGGAGCCCGAAGACCCCTCTCCTCATGACTACCATCAAGGAGGAGGTACAGGAGCCCGAAGTCCCCTCTCCTCATTACTACCATCAGGGAGGAGGGACAGGAGTCTGAAGACCCGTCTTCTCATTACTACCATCAGGGAGGAGGTACAGGAGCCTGAAGACCCCTCTTCTCATTGATACCATCAGGGAGGAGGTACAGGAGTCTGAAGACCTCTCTTCTCATTACTACCATCAGGGAGGAGGTACAGGAGCCTGAAGACCCCTCTTCTCATTGATACCATCAGGGAGGAGGTACAGGAGTCTGAAGACCCGTCTTCTCATTACTACCATCAGGGAGGAGGTACAGGAGCCTGAAGACCCCTCTTCTCATTGATACCATCAGGGAGGAGGTACAGGAGTCTGAAGACCCGTCATCTCATTACTACCATCAGGGAGGAGGTACAGGAGCCCGAAGACCCCTCTCCTCATGACTACCATCAAGGAGGAGGTACAGGAGCCCGAAGTCCCCTCTCCTCATTACTACCATCAGGGAGGAGGGACAGGAGTCTGAAGACCCGTCTTCTCATTACTACCATCAGGGAGGAGGTACAGGAGCCTGAAGACCCCTCTTCTCATTGATACCATCAGGGAGGAGGTACAGGAGTCTGAAGACCTCTCTTCTCATTACTACCATCAGGGAGGAGGTACAGGAGCCTGAAGACCCCTCTTCTCATTGATACCATCAGGGAGGAGGTACAGGAGTCTGAAGACCCGTCTTCTCATTACTACCATCAGGGAGGAGGTACAGGAGCCTGAAGACCCCTCTTCTCATTGATACCATCAGGGAGGAGGTACAGGAGCCTGAAGACCCCTCTTCTCATTGATACCATCAGGGAGGAGGTACAGGAGTCTGAAGACCTCTCTTCTCATTACTACCATCAGGGAGGAGGTACAGGAGCCTGAAGACCCCTCTTCTCATTGATACCATCAGGGAGGAGGTACAGGAGTCTGAAGACCCGTCTTCTCATTACTACCATCAGGGAGGAGGTACAGGAGCCTGAAGACCCCTCTTCTCATTGATACCATCAGGGAGGAGGTACAGGAGCCTGAAGACCCCTCTTCTCATTGATACCATCAGGGAGGAGGTACAGGAGCCTGAAGACCCCTCTTCTCATTGATACCATCAGGGAGGAGGTACAGGAGCCTGAAGACACCTCTCCTCGTTACTACCATCAGGGAGGAGGTACAGGAGCCCGAAGACCCCTCTTCTTATTGATACCATCAGGGAGGAGGTACAGGAACCTGAAGACCCATCTCCTCATTACTACCATCAGGGAGGAGGTACAGGAGCCTGAAGACCTCTCTTCTCATTACTACCATCAGGGAGGAGGTACAGGAGCCTGAAGACCCCTCTCCTCATTACTACCATCAGGGAGGAGGTACAGGAGCCTGAAGACACACACTCTTTTCAACTTGCACACAATGCTGGAGGAACTCAACAGGTCAGGCAGCATCTATGGAGAGGAATAAACAATCGACATTTCGAGTTGAGACTCGTCATCCTGATGAAGGGTGTTGGCCCAAAACATTGACTGTTTATTCCCCTTTGTAAATGCTGCCTGGCCTGCTGAGGGGGGGTGGGGTGTGAGTGAGTGTGTGGGTGTGTGTGAGAGAGTATGTCATTGTGGTGTGTGTGTTTCTGTGTGTGAGTGAGTGTGCGTGTGTCTCTGTGTCTGTGAGAGAGAGAGAGTATGTCATTGTGTGTGTGTGTGTGTGTGTGTGTGTGTGCGTGCGCAAGCACACATAAGACTTTTACACAGGACTGTATATTTTTCAGTTCAGTTCAGTTTCAGTTTATTGTCATTTAGAAACCACAAATGCGATGCAGTTAAAAAATGAGACAGCGTTCCTCCAGAATGATATCACAAAAGCACACGACATAACAGACTACACCAGAAAATCCATATAACATATCCAGAGTCCGGAGAGGATGCTGCGTATTAATATTGTGCTACCATCTCAGCGCGTTCCCCAGAAAGGAGCTCCAAACCCACCAGACAAAACAAGACTACCCAGACACACCAAATCAGGAGACCAACTCTACTACCCAACAAACCAAAAACTAAAGCTACAAGACGTACACAAAACCACATAGTTTTATAACATATAGTTACAACAGTGCAAACAATAAAAACAGACCATGGGCACAGTAAAAATAGTCCAAAGATGTTAAAAGACTGTAAGTTCGAGAGAAACCACCACACAGTTTCCACAAGTCCTCAGGGTCCCGATAGACTCGTCATCCCACGTAGGTGATAGAAGGGAATACCCCCGCTGTGGACTTCCATGGTGCTGGATTCAGCCTCGCAGACGCAGCACACAGTGAAAGAGCCCTGACCGCAGCGGACTCCGAGTCCGTCGAACCTCCAAGCCTCCGACCATCCCCCCCCCCCCGGCATATCCTCTGCCGAGCGCACTACGACATCCCGCCACCAGCCACGCGACCCCAAGGACTGTTCTTCTCAGCAGAGACCCAGACCTCACAACAGCAGCAGCAATGAAGAAGGACTTCCTGGAGATTTCCAGATGTTCCTCCGTGCTCCCACATACATTTTTCATCAGATTAAGATTGTGCACGGCAACCTGCTTAACAAATAACAGATATCATCTCCGGAGAGGCCACTGCAAACTGCGTCGCACCGCCATCTTAAAGTACATGTTGTGCTGACTAAAAGTTAAATTAAATAAGTAGTGTAAAAAGAGAGAAAAAGTGTACTAAGTTAATGTTCACAGGTTCAATGGCCTAGAAAACGGATAGCAGAGGGGAAGAAGCTGTTCCTGAATCGTTGAGTGTGTGTCTTCAGGTTCCTGTACCTCCTCCCTGATGGTAGCAATGAGAAGAGGGCACATCCTGGGTGACCGAGGTCCTTAATGACGGACACTGCCTTCTTGAGGAGTTACTCCTTGAAGATGTCCTGGATATAATTGAGTGTACCCAACACCCAGGTCCATTTTGTGTTAAGGAACCAGGTTGCTATGTTATGACAGAAAAGCCAGTGCATGATTTTGAAATCAGTACTGAGCATACCCCCAGAGAGGATCTGCTAAGATTTGAACCTCAGAATAAACCAGTATAGCTTGTAACTCAGTCTCAGAGTTACTCACTGCCCTTTATTCACTTTCGAGAGGGCGTCGTCTGGTTAACCAGGCCATGCAAATAATGAAGGCACGTTCAGCCAACGCCCTGTGCAAGGAGAATAAATCTCTGTAAATATCATCATTCAGGCTTCTGCTTTGCCTTTGCAAGCTTTTGTGCAATAATTTAAAGCGAGCTCGAAGGCTGCTCTCCCTCCTCTCGACAAACACAAGCTGGGAGATGTGGGTTAAAAGTTCAAGTTTACATTTATTGCCACAGTTGTACATACCCGGGGTGTAGTATAAATGTCATAAAGGGTAGTGTTTTTCTCAGAAGCAGCAGAGTATATTAAAAAAAGTGACAAACAATATTTTTATAAACTGAAATTAACATAAACTCTACATAACTTGCTCAAGAAAATAAATATTACCACAAAACCATAAGATATAGGAGCAGAATTGGGCCATTTGGCCCGTCAAGTCTGTTCTACCTTTTCATCATGGCTGATCCATTTCCAGCATAGCCCCAATCTCCTACCTTCTCCCCATATCCCTAAGTACTCTGGTCAATCAAGGATCTATCAGCCTCTGCCTTAAATACACTGCATGTAAAGACTTGCTTCCACAGCCGCCTGTGAGTGCACGGGTTTCCTCCGGGTGCTCCGGTTTCCTCCCACGGTCCAAAGATGTACCATTTGGTAGGTGAATTGGTCATCGTAAATTGTCCCGTGAATAGACTAGGGTTAAATCTGACATAAGTGCCAGAAGGGCCTATTCCGTGCCTTATATCAATAAATAAATAAGTTGATAAATCTGCACCTGTGTTTTTTTGTTTTATGAACTTAATCACAGAAATGAACACTGCAGAAATGGACCACTGTAGTCCCTTTTCAGGAAGGAGTTAGGGAGCCTAGTGACATGGTGTCATGATAACGATGTTGCCTGGACTGGTGGACCTGAGTTATAAGGAAAGATTAGATCTTTACTCCTTGGAATTTAGAAGGTTGAGGGCAGATTTGATAGATTTTGATTATGAGGGATATACAAAGGATTTTGTGGGTCTACAATTAGAGGTCATGTGCTAATGGTTCAAGGTGAAAAGTTTAAGGAGAACACGGGGGGAAATTCTTCACTCAGAAGTCTGTGAGAGTGTGGAACAAGCTGAAGGCACAGGTGGTGCATGCAAGCTTGACTTCAATGTTTTAGAGAACTTTGGGTAGGTCCATGGATGGGAGGGTGTGGAGTGTTATGATGTGGGTGCAGGTCAATGGGAGTAGGTAGTTTAAATGGTTTTGGCATGGACTAGATGGGCTGAAGGGCCTGTTTCTGTGCTGTACTTCTCTCTGACTCTATGACTATTTTTTTTTAAGGTGGAACTGGCTCCACTTGTTGAAGATCTGCCTTTGGTGACGAGTGGGAGTGAAGGACAAGCAATGAAGACCTCAAGGGATGAGAGGAAGAGGAAGAAAAAATAAGGAGGAAGCGTTTGCACATTCTCATCTCGTGATGGATGTGTTGGTCGCTGCTACATTAAACCTGTCCCTGACCAAGATCAATTGCTCAAATGGTCTCCCCCATATCCGGATTGGCTACTTTATAGTTGAAACCCTAACAGCGTTCTTTGCCGTTTTGGGGAACAGTTTTATCTGTTTTGTTGTGATCAGAAATAGAAAATTAAGGACGACGACTAACTTTTTCCTGGTGTCGTTGGCTGTGGCGGACATTTTGGTTGGCGCTGTGGCCATCCCCTGTGCCCTGCTCTCGGACCTCGGCCTCCCCAGGTGTAGTTACTACCTCTGTGTCCTTATGCTGTGCACACTCCTCGTCCTGACCCAAGCCTCCATCTTTGGCCTGTTAGCCATTGCTGTCGAGCGCTACGTCGCCATCTTGTCTCCCTTCCGCTACCAGGTGCTGGTGACGCCGAGGAACACGGCGCTGGTCATCGTCACCTCCTGGGCGCTGGCGCTGGTCATCGGGCTGGTGCCCCTGATGGGCTGGCGCAAGATGCCCACCGGCGACGAGAGATGCCTCTTCCACAACGTCATCGACGAGACCTACATGGTGTACTTCAGCTTCATCGGCTGCATGCTCCTCCCACTCTTCGTCATGTTCGTCATCTACGCCAAGATCTTCCTCGAGGTCAAGAAGCAGATCCGGAGGATCGCCGAGAGGAACGTCAACATCAGCTTGGAGGAGAAGCGGCGGAAAATAATCCGTAAGGAATTTCAGACGGCCATTTCCCTCTTCATCGTCCTCTTCTGCTTCACTCTCAGCTGGATCCCGCTGCATATCCTGAACTGCGTCAAGCTCTATTGTCCGAAGTGCCACATCCCCACGACTCTGATGCTAACCACAGTCATCATGTCCCACGTCAACTCTGTGGTCAACCCGGTTATCTACGTC
The DNA here is from genome assembly GCF_030144855.1 of Hypanus sabinus. Lineage (NCBI taxonomy): Eukaryota > Metazoa > Chordata > Chondrichthyes > Myliobatiformes > Dasyatidae > Hypanus > Hypanus sabinus. The sequence continues at coordinate 44,740,734 of NC_082731.1, read as the reverse complement.
TTCAGGATAAGGACCTTCTGGGATGCCTTTCGGGACGTCTTCTCTTGCATCCCGCACGCGGGCTTCACTGGGAAATACTCCAACTCAGACTGCACGGGAATGAGTAAGATTGGGTCGTTGACGATCAGGAGAGACACGTTGCCAGGGAAATGATCCCGTGGAGGAACCCCAACCCAACCCCTCAGATAACCAGTCAACCAGGTGTAACAATCCTCCCATGCGTAACTCACCCTCTACCGTCACGCCTACTCGTTTTTGTGAAGTATTTTTCTATTGACTGTGCATTCCTCATTTATATCTTGGCAACAAACAGATTTATTTTTACGTAGAGATACAACCCTGTTGACCCAATGAGTCTGCACTGCCCAAATAGGCCCTGTGACCAATAACTAATCCGTACATTATTTGAATGCGGGAGGAAACCCACATGGTCACGGGCTTGTCATGGACAGTGGCAGAACTGAGCCCAGGTCACTGACGCAGTAATGGCGGTATGCAGTCCACCACGCTACTTGCCGGCCAATTCTGAAATGCGACGCGGCCTATTGCGATCTGGTCTTCACTTCAGCGAGTTTGAAAGGCCTCGGGAGAGTTTTGCAAGAATCCATTAAGAGCCATTGAGTATTGACTGTTTTACTTTTGCTATCATAGAGACGGTGCCTCGGTTTCAAGGACCCGGCCAAAACACCAAGTAGCTTCATTGTTTTGCTAACTTCTGGACCTGTTCTCCTCAGAGCTCAAAGTGACATAGATCCATAGAGCACAGAAACAGGCCCCTCAGCCCATCTAGTCTGTACCAGCAGGGTTTTCTGTCCAGTCTCATTTACTCTGACCCAGATCATGTCCCTCCTTCCCCCACGTACCTATCCAAACTTCTCTTAAAAGTGACAATCAAACCTGTATCCACTCTTCCACTGGCAGTTCATTCCACACTCTCACCACCCTCTGAGTGAAGTAGTTCTCTTTCAGATTCCTCGTACATATTTTATCTTTCACCCAAGTCCAAGACCTCTAACTCTTGACTTGCCCAAGCTGAGTGGAAAACGCCTGCTTGCGTTCACCCTATTTATACTGGTGGTGGGGTGCAGGTACGTCTCTACCAAAGGAGGTGTGAGGTTCTCCGTCACTCCGCTAGCCTGCAGGTCACCCTTGGGCAAGGTGTAGCACCTGCTTAGCCCCCCGATCAGGGTCATGTGAAGCCATGGGAGCAGGTGGTGGACGGTCGTACGAGCAGCCGGTGCAGATCACAAGTCCTGGTTATGTGACCACTGGCGCCAGGCAGACAATCTCTGAAGAGTATTGATAATGGCTGGGGGTCACCCGTCTTGTAAAGACACTGCCCAGAAGAGGGCAATGGCAAACTACTTCTGTAGGAAAATTTACCAAGACCAATCATGGTCATGGAAAGACCACGATCGCCCATGTCATTAGACACAACACATAATGAAAGAACGAACTTATATTTAACCATATAACCATTACTGCACAGAAACAGGCCATCTCGGCCCTTCTAGTCCGTGCTGAACGCTAGTCCCACTGACCCACACTCAGCCCATAACCCTCCATTCCTTTCCTGATGATATACCTATCCAATTTTACTTTAAATGACAATATCGAACCTGCCTCTACCACTTCTACTGGAAGCTCGTTCCACACAGCTACCACTCTCTGAGTAAAGAAGTTTCCCCTCATGTTACCCTTAAATTTTTGCCTCCTAACTCTCAACTCATGTCCTCTTGTTTGAATCTCCCCTACTCTCAATGGAAAAAGCCTATCCACGTCAACTCTATCTATCCCCCTCATAGTTTTAAATGCCTCTATCAAGGCCCCCCTCAACCTCCTACACTCCAAAGAATAAAGACCTAACTTGTCAACCTTTCCCTGTAACTTAGGTGCTGAAACTTAGGGTGTTTATACCCCTCACTCTCTGTTATGGTCCAGTCCGGAAACCGCATTCCGGTTCCTGATCCGGTCCGCAGACTCCGGACTCCGGGTCTTGTAGCCGTCACTCGTTTCACCCTTGAGCCCAATTAGTCACCTGAGGTTCATCTTGGCTTAAGGAGATGCACCTGATGCCGATCAGCTGACGGTGTTTATAAAGGGCTCTGGGACTGAACATAGTTAGGGATTGTTCTGTTCATCCTGGTTTGGAGTACTCACTGTTAAGATGAGTCTGCAAGTAAGTCTGGCAGTCACCCTGGGCTGAGCTCCCTTCCTATCCCTTGCCTCTGTTGGGTAAGCCAGGCTGGACTGCTGTTGCCTGGTGGAGGACTCTGCCCTGTTCTATCCTTTGCTGCTGATGGGTTGTGACCTGTGACCTGCCCAGGCCCCTGTGTTCCTGGCTGGGAGGTCTGGGCCCTGCCCAGGAGTTATGGGCCCTGCCCAGTGAACTCCTAGAGCCTGCCTGAGCTCTGGGATGCTGCCTGCCTGAACTTCAAGACTCTCTCAGAACCCCTAGAATCACCTTGAATGCCATGTCCCTCACAGTCCCCACATCTTGTTTAGTTGTCCTGTCCTGCCCCTAGTAATTCAGTGCCTGTGTCCTGCACTTGGGGTCCAGTCTCATGTCCCCTTATGACACTCTCCCATTCTCCAGGGAGTAAAGTCCTAATCTGTTGAACCTATCCCTTCAAATCAGGTCCTCAAGTCTCAGCAATGTCTGTGTCCATTTCTGCTGCACTCCTTCAAACTCTCAGATACTTACCTGAAGGTAGGTGACCAGATCTAAACCCAGTTCTCCATGTTCAGCCTCAGCCACATCTCATCCCATTTCAACGTTACATCCCAACTCCTGCACTGTCTCTCTACAACCCTACCTACTGTCTGTGGTCACTTTGTGTCACCTCCTGTACCTAATAGAACGAATACTGAGTGTCAGCTGCTGTAGCCCATTCGCTTCAAGGTTTGACGTGTCATGCATTTAGAGATGCTCTGCTGCACGCCACTGTTGTAACGTGTGTTTACTTGAGTATGTTATTTATTTATTTGTTTATTTATTGTGAGGCAATGCAGAATCGGCCCTCCCGGGTCACACCACCAGCAACTCACCGGTTTAACCTGAGCCTAATCATGGGGCAATTAACAATGACAGATTAACCTACTTACTGGTAGGTCATTAGAACGTGGAGGAAACCCACATGTTTTTACGGAGAGGATGGACAGAGACTCCTTACAAAACTGAACCCTGAACCCCAACACCCCAAGCTGTAACAGCGTTGCGCTAGCCTCTGATGTTTGGTCTGAGCGACAACTGAACCTCTTGACCATGTCTGCGTGCTTTTATGCATTGAGTTGCTGCCACGTGATTAGATATTAGAATGATCCGCTGTACCTAACAAAATGGCCACTGTGTGTATATTATCTGTCACGTTATCTACACGTGCTTTGTTTGGTTGGAAATTTAAGTGTGTCAGCAATATCTGATCTGTGCAAAAACATTGTGGTTCAAGGCACATGAAAGTGAAAGGTTGAATGTCTCAGAACTGGTTTTATAAACTCCACTCAAAACAGAAGAATAAAGGACATGGGAGCAGATCTAAGCCATTTTGGCCCATCGAGTCTGCTCTGCCATTTTAACATAACTGATCTATTTTCCCCCTCAGCTCCAATCTTCCTGCCTTCTCCCTGTATCCCTTCACACTCTGACCAATCAGCAATCTGTCAACTTCTGCCTTAAGTATACCCGATGACTTGGCCTGTGGCAACAAATTCCACAGATTCATCACCCTCCGGCTACAGAAATTCCACCTCATCTCTGTTCCAAATGGATGTCCTTCCACTCTGTGAGCTCAGCAGGCCAGGCAGCATCTGTGGAAAAGAGTAAACAGTCGGTGTTTCAGGCTGAGACCCTCCTTCAGGACTGGGGGGGAAAGAAGATGAGAAATTAGAGCAACAAGGTGTGGGAGGGGAGGAAGAAGAACGAGATGGTGTGTGATAGTTGTGAAGAGTCAGATCACAGACAGGGGGACAGCGATAAACGAGAAATTCTGCAGAAGCTGGAAATCCCAGCAACACACACAAAATGCCAGAGGAACTCAGCAGGCCAGGCAGCATCTGGGAAAAGAGTACAGTTGACATTTTGGGGCCGAAACCTTTCGGCAGGGCTGGAGGAAAAAAGCTGAGGAGTAGATTTAAAAGGTGGGGGGAGGTGAGAGAGACACACAAGGTGATGGGTGAAACCCGGAGGGGCGAAGTGAAGAGCTGGGAAGTTGATTGGTGAAAGAGAGACAGGGCTGGAGGAGGGGGGGATCTGATAGGAGAGGACAGAAGGCCATGGAAGAAAGAAAAGGGGGAGGAGGACCAGAGGGAGGCGATGGGCAGGAATGGAGGAAAGGTGAGGGGTCGGGGGACAGTTTGAAAGAGGGTTTCACAGGTTAGTAGGCTCGTTACATGAGTGTATTTTAAAATACATGGGTGTATTTTGACAGCACAGGCTCGTTAGGACGGGAGGCCTGTTACTGTACTGTATCACTAAATAAACAAAATTAAAATAAATAAAATCTTCCTGGGTGATTCTATTTAGTTAAGAGTTTCTTTGACTACTTAAAATTTCTCCTGGTAAACTTCTCCTTTTAAAAAAAAATTAGTAGTGATGCAGCATGGAACAGCCCTTCCAGCCCTTTAAGCGGTGCCCCCCAGCAACCCCCCAATTTAACCCTGGCCATGTCACGGGATAATTTACAATGAGCAGTTAACCTGGCAATTGTATGTCCACCAGTACCTTACCGGCAGTGGCAGGAATTAAACCTGAGTCACCTGTGCTGTAAACCATTGTGCTAGCCACTTCTCTACCGTGCCTCCATGATTTCTTTCCTTGCTTAATTTTAAAATATTTTCACTCACTCACTTATGTTTCGCTACCAGTCTTCTCGGAAAGTTGCTACTCAGTTATTAAAACGTTGTGTTCAAGTTAGTTAAATATGTTTCAGAGAAAAGACACAAACCAGATAGTGGGGATATCTCAGGGAATTTCACCGTCACAAATGAAGTTAAGACACATTGTTTTATTCCAGGGATCTGACCTTTGAGAATTTTCAGTGACGTTCCAGTGAGATGTGCGTAGAGTTTTCCAATTACGACTCTAACCCAGCGATGTTTCCAATAGTGTCTCGCTTAAGGCACCTAAAAAGGACACAAAGAAAGAGGTATCTTCAAATTTATGCAACGTCCACAAAATGCTGGAGAAACTCGGCAGGTCAGGCAAAAGAGTAAACAATCGGCGTTTTGGGCCGAGACCCTTCATCAGGACTGAGAAGGAAGGGGGAAGATACCAGAATAAAAAAGTGGGGAGGAGGGGAAGGAGATAGATGAATCCAGGTGGGTGGGAAAGATAAAGTGCTGGAGAGGAAGGAAGCTGATCGGAGAGGAGAGAGGACCTGAGGAGGAGGGGACTCGGGGAGGTGATAGGCAGGTGAGAAGGTCAGAGTGAGGAATAGAGGAAGAGGGGAGGGAGGGAATGTTTTCTGTGTGAAGAGTGTGATTTCATTTTGTAAAGAGTTTCCTGACAACTTACAGTTTAGTCAGGTTTATTGTAATTTAACAATATACACTTATACTGCCAAACGAGACAATATTTCTCCAAACCAGGGTGTAAAGCACAGTAACTTAGGAAAGTAAGAATTAAATCTACAAATGAATTGCACAGAGATAAACAAACAAAATTGAATAAATTAAATACTGTAGGATACAGTACAAATTATCGGGTGATATTTCGAATGCGAAGCGGCAGGGAGTTCAGAAGCCTAACGGCCTGAGGGAAGCTGTTTCCCATCCTGACCGTTCTTGTCTTTATACAAAAGAGTCTCCTGTCTGATGGTAGAAAGTCACAGAGATGCCCGATGGATTGGTGGGATCCCTGATAACACTAAGTGCCTTGCACTGCAGTGCTCCTGGTAAATGTCTCCAATGGATGGCAGGCAGACCCCTATGATCCCCTCAGCCATTCTCACCGTCCTTGTAGGGACTTTTGGTCCAATGCTCTACTGCTCTCATAATAGATGGAGATACAGCTTGTCAGGATGCTTTCAATGGTGCTCCAGTAAAATTCTGTTAAGATGGGAGTTGGGGGAGCCTCGCTTGCCTCAATCCCCTCAGGAAGTGGAGGCGCTGCTGTGCCTTCTTATTCAGGAGAGGTGATATTGAGGAAACACATGAGGTCATTCATGATGTGAACTCCCAGGAAGCTGGTGCACTTAACTCTCTCTGCAGAGGAGCCATAAATGTGTAATTTCTCTTAATAAACGTCCTCTGTCCTTGCTAATTTTTAAGATATTTGTCCTGACTTATTTATATTCCTATATCAAACTTAGTTCAGGAACTTGGTGTGTCACTGGTGAGGTCAGTATCATTTAATTAACCCCAGATGTCCCTTGGGTAGTCAGTGATAACCGAGGGACTTGCTACACCTTCTCAATGACAGTTCTACTATCTCTACAGATGCTCCCCAATCCGCTGAGTTTCTCTAGCAGATTGTAGGTTGCTCTTAAAAATAATCTGCTGGAGGAGCTCAGCTGGTCGAACAACATCTGTGAGGGGAGGGAAATTACCAATGTTTCTGGTCATAATCCTGCACAGGGATTTACCTTTGAGGCCTAAAACATAAGACGTTTGACGCATGACATCTGAAACTTTGATGGACTTCTATAGATGTATGGTGGAGAGTGTATTGACTGGCTGTGTCACAGCCTGGTGTGGAAACACCAATGCCCTTGATTGGAAAACCCTACAAAAAGGATTTGGCCCAATCATTCACAGGTAAAGCCCTCCCCACCATCTACATGAAACACTGTCATAGGAAAGCAGCATCCATCATCAGGGACATCCACCACCCAGGTCATGGTCTCTTCTCGCTGCTGCCATCAGGAAGGAGGTACAGGACCCTCAGGACTCACACCACCAGGTTCAGGAACAGTTATTACCCCTCAACCATCAGGCTCTTGAACCAAAGGGGATAATTTCAATCAACTTCACTCACCCCATCACTAAAATGTTCCCACAACCTATGGACTTACTTTAAGGACTCTTTGTCTCATGTTCTCGTTATTTATTGCTATTTATTTATATTTGCATTTGCACAGTTTGTTGTCTTCTGCACTCTGGTTGATCTTTCACTGATCCCGTTACAGTTACTATTCCATAGATGTGCTGAGTATGCCCGCAGGAAAATGAATCTCAGGGTTGTATATGGTGACCTATATGTACTCTGTCAATAACATTTAATTTGAACTTTGAACCTTTGTGACCCTCTGCCCAAACCTCAGTAATCTCCACAGCATCACAATATCCAGCTCTTATTGAACGGTATAACACAGGAAGGGGCTCCTCGATGTCCACGCCAAACACCATTCACAGTTAGACTAATTTACTTCTGCCTGCTCTTGATCCCTGCACACTCATTTCTTTAACAGCTCTTAAATGCCCATCACATCTGCTTACACCACCTCTCCGGCAGCTCATTCCATACACCACACTGTGTAAACAGTTGCCTCACGCATCTGTATACATATCCTCCTTCCTACCAATCTCCTCCCTCTGGTGCCCCTGCCCTTCCTCCCATGGTCTACTCTCCTCGCCTATCAGTCCTTCTTCTTTAGCTCATCTTGACCTCTCCCACCCATCACCTGCCAGCTTCTTACTTCATCCCCTTCTCCCCCCTCACCTCCCTTCTTAAACTCCTTCCCCTCCACCAACCTTTATATTCTGGCTCCTTCTCCCTTCCTTCTCCAGTCCTGATGAAGGATTTTGGCCCAAAACGTCGCCTGTTTGATCCTGTCCATAGACTCTGCCTGACCTGCTGATTTCCTCCACCATTTTGTGTGTGTTACTCTGCACAGCTCCTTTAAACTTTCCCCTTCTCATCCCCTCCTCTAGTATTTGACATTTCTACTCTGGGAAACCAGTCAAAAATTCCTGTTCTATATAAACAGCATCCTGGATGATTTCTACCCTGGGAGGGGTGGTGGGATGGAGATATGTCTCTACCCTCCTTCCCTCCACTCACCTGCAGGTCACCCCGGGCAAGGTGTAGCACCTGCTTAGCCCCCCCGATCAGGGTCATGAGAAGCCATGGGGGCAGGTGGTGGACGGTAGTACGAGCAGCCGGTGCAGATCACAAGTCCTGGTTATGTGGCCACTGACGCCAGGCAGACAATCTCTGAAGAGTATTGATAATGGCTGGGGTCACCCGACTTGTAAAGACACTGCACAGAAGAAGGCAATGGCACACCACTTCTGCAGAAAAAATTGCCAAGAACAATCATGGTCAAAACCATGATCGTCCATGTCACATGAAACGGCACACAATGATGATGTCATACGACAAGGCACATAATGATGATGATGATGATGATGATGACGAACCTGGGAGAAAAGATTCTGACAGTTTACCAAATCCACGCCTTTCATAATTTGCTAAACCTCTACCGGGTCTTCCCTCAGCGTCTGACATTCCAGAGATAAAAACAAACCATTTGTCCAATTTCTGCTTATCACTAATACTCCATAATCCCAGCAACATCTTGGTAACCCTCTTTTGCACCTTTCGCAAAGCCCTCACTTGCTTCCGTAATGTATTTGCTATGCCCATCAACCCCTACAGGGGCATGGGCCGCCAACAGTAGCTCACCAAAGTTCTCTGCGCTGGGTCAGTCCTTTAACCCTTCTCCAGCTGTAGCCGGTCTTCTCGGTACATCCCTTCTTTCACAAGGATGAGGTCTTCAGATCTCCTGTTGGTGTTCTTATAGCACTTGGCTTTTACAGGATGCGGTTGCCAGCCCCCAGGTGATAAGGTGGCAGGCGCATATCATTCATCGTAAGATACAACCACACAAAATATACCAGTATATCTATGCCAATGAGCTATGGACTGAAAACCAAAGATCCCTCTGCCTGACAATGCTGTTAAGTATCTCACCATGAAGTGTACACTCCCCTGATTTTCTATTGTTTTCACCAAGTCAACATTTCCTTTCCCCCATGGAGTTTCCCCACCATTTACTCCGGATTCTAGCATCTGCAGTGCTCCGTGTCTCCATCTGTTTAAGAGCCAGCTGTATGACTGTGTCTGGAGTTTATACGAGGTTATATAGGTTCATGGCCTAAGGTAGAAGGAGATACCACTCTCATTACATGCACAGGTAGTTCAACTCTTTGAGTGATTATGCAGAAAGTTTGATGTTAATAACTCATCTCTTTCTACCTTAGGCCACAAACTTCTCAATCACCCCTCATAACAGCTACACCAGGATCACAGATTTCTCCCTTGAAGGGCATCCGTGACATAGGTAGTTTTTTATTTAATCATAAAACCATGAAGCATAGGAGCAGCACACACAAAACGCTGGAGGACCTCAGCCGGCCAGGCAGCATCTGTGGAAAAAGTACAGCTGACGTTTCGGGCTGAGACCCCTCCTGCTGAGCTCCTGCCAAAGTCCTCAGCCCAACTCCACTCATGTGCTGCTTTGGATTTCCAGCATCTGCAGATTTTCTGTTTGAGACACAGGAGAAGAATTAGGCCATTTGGCCCATCGAGTTTGTCCTGCCATCCTATCATGGCTGATTTATTTTCCCCTGCCTTCTCCCTTTGACATCCCGACTAATCAAGAACCTCTCAGCCCCCACTTTGTGCACCCAGTGACTTGCCATCCAAAGCCGTCTGTGGCAACAAACTCCACAGATTCACCACCCTCTGGCTAAAGAATTTCCTCCTCATCTTCATTCTAAGTAGACATCCTTGTATTCTCAGGTGGTGCCCTCTGGAACATGGTCTCAATCCAGGGCTTTTTCAATATTCAATAGGTTTCAACCCCCCCATTCTTCTAAGCTCCAGCGAGTACAGCCCAGAGTCATGGAACTGGTATAATATTCCTTTGCAGATTGCTTTATTTTATGTTATTTATTGAAATACAGCCCTTCCGGCCTTTCAAACTGTGTCAGACAGCAGCTGCCCAACTTAACCCTAGCCTAACCAAGAGACAATTTACAATTAACCTACCAGCCGGTATGTCTTTGACTTTGGGAGGAAACCCACACAGTGACAGGGAGAAGGTACAAACTCCATGCAGACTGTACCAGTGACAATAAACCTGATTATGATTCTGATTGCAATTTGGCTCTAAGCCTTCTGAGCCATCCCAACCATTGTACCTGCCTCAGCTGTGTTACCATACCTGCCTTAACCACTTCCTCTGGCAGCTCGTTCCAAGTATTCACCTCCCTCTGCGTGTGTAAAAAAAATGTCCTTCAGATTCTTATTAAACCTTTTCCCTCTTCTCTAAACTTGTGGCTTCCGGATCTTGATTCCCTAACCCTGGGGAAAAGACTGTTCACTCTGTCCATGTCCCTCATGGCTGTATACACCCCTTCGAGCTGCTAGAGAATTTGCCTATCGAGAAGGCAAATGGGATGTTGGCCTTCATTGCTGGAGGGATTGAATTCAAGAGCAGGGAGGTTACGCTGTAACTGTACAGGGACTGGTGAGTCCGCACCTGGAGTACTGTGTACAGTTCTGGTCTCCTTACTTGAGGAAGGATATACTGGCTTTGGAGGCAGTGCAGAGGAGGTTCACCAGGTTGATTCCGGAGATGAGGGGGTTAGACTATGAGGAGAGATTGAGTCGCTTGGGACTGTACTCACTGGAGTTCAGAAGAATGAGAAGAGATCTTATAGAAACAAATAACATTATGAAAGGGATAGATAAGATAGAAGCTGGAAAGTTGTTTCCACTGATAGGTGAGACTAGAACTAGGGGACACAGCCTCAAAATTCAGGGGAGTAGATTTAGGACGGAGATGAGGAGGAACTGCTTTTCCCAGAGAGTGGTGAATCTGTGGAATCCTCTGCCCAGTGAAGCAGTGGAGGCTCCCTCAGTAAATATGTTTACAACAAGGTTGGATAGATTTTCACATAGTAGGGGAATTAAGGGTTATGGGAAAAAGGCAGGTAGGTGGAGAGAGTCCATGGCCAGATCAGCCATGATCTTATTGAATGGCGGAGCAGGCTCGATGGGCCAGATGGCCAACTCCTGTTCCTATTTCTTATGTTCTTAGGTCAATCCTCGTTCTCCTACCCTCCAAAGTACGAGCTGTTAGTGAACTGTGGTGAGGCAGAGTTTACCTGCCAGCATTTATTTCACATTCCGAATTGCCTTTAGGAGAGGGTGGCGAGCATTTTAAAATGAGTATAAAGGTCGAGCTGTCAGAGGAAGCTGGCGAGCTGGGTGCGATTGAAACGTCATTGCATTCGGACGAGCACATATCGGTGTAGAAACACCAGAAAGTGATGGACACAGCCTGGTCCGTCACAGACAAAACCCTCTCCACCTCTGCGTACATCTCACATGGATCGTTGCCTCAAGGTGCGACAGGACCTGGCTCTTAGGGTGAGGAGCGGCCTGAAGTTTGGATAAACCGGGTGGATTGGAAGGGTGTCGAGACTGGAGGCAAGAGTTGTGCCGGCTCTGCTCGCTGCAGTACCTTGCAAAACTCCCTGGCACTCCTACCTATATCTCTCTGTCTATAGCTTGTGCTGAGCACTGTATAGATAGCTCAAGTGCCTCACATTTCTGCACTGCAAGATGTTTTTTTATATCATTTCCTGTGTGGTTAATTTTGATTTGATTTGAATCTCACAGAAGAAAATCATCTGCCTCCAACCTCTCCCCGCATTTGTCTTTGAAACAGTGATAGATGACTTTTTGATTCAGTTCGGCTCGAATCCAGCAACCTGCCCAGGGGCGCTTACACGTGTCATGAGCAGGTGAGGCCTGGTGGCGCCCATCCCTCTCCAGGCCGGACCACAGCCGATGTCCTCCAACCCAGTGGCCTCGATCACGTGGCTGTCGTAGGTCTTCAGGGAACTCATCCGCCCTGGCCAGTGAGGTCCTTCGCCCAGGAGTGCCACGTTAGTGCCACCCACTCACGTCATTTGGCCTGGCAGCTGAAGTGGTGTACCGGGGTGTGCCACCTGGGAGCAGACGTGAGAGATTTAGGAGATGGATGAGGACCAGTGATACCCGTTCACCCTACTAGGCAGAGCACTGCTGCCAGACATCCAAGATACCACCTCTATCCAGAGCCGCCCACACCACCGAGCTCAAATACTGCTTCTACCCCCTTGTTGTCAGACTCTTGCACGATAAAATAGATCCTTTATCTCACGATCTACCTCACTGTGATCTTTGCACTTTATCATTTACCTGCACTGCACTTTTTCAGTAGATTTTGCACTTTCTTGCGCTTCCCTGCACGTTTTTGTAGATTTTGCACTTTATCTGGCATTGTTGTTGTCTTGCCTTGTTTTATTTTTCGACATAGTTTGAACTTTGAACAAGAATAAGAAAGGTTCAAAGAGATTTGGCAACCATGCGGGCAAGAAAGAACAGAAAAGCTTACAAAAGGTTTAGAGAGCTAGGTAATGTTAGAGATCTAGAAGATTATAAGGCTACTAGGAAGGAGCTTAAGAAGAAAATTAGGAGAGCCAGAAGGGGCCATGAGAAGGCCTTGGTGGGCAGGATTAAGGAAAACCCCAAGGCATTCTGCAAGTATGTGAAGAGCAAGAGGATAAGACGTGAAAGAATAGGACCTACCAAGTGTGACAGTGGGAAAGTGTGTATGGAACCGGAGGAAATAGCAGAGGTACTTAATGAATACTTTACTTTAGTATTCACTGTGGAAAAGTATTTTAGTGATTGTAGTGATGACACAGCAGATTCAAAAGCTTGAGCATGTAGGTATTAAGAAAGAGGATGTGCTGGAGGTTTTGGAAAGCATCAAGTTGGATAAGTCGCCGGAACTGGATGAAATTTACCCCAGGCTACTGTGGGGGGGGGGGGGGGGGCGAGGGAGGAGATCGCTGAGCTCCTGGTGATGATCTTTGTATCATCAATGAGAACAGTAGTGGTTTTGGAGGATTGGAGGGTTGTGGATATTGTTCCTTTATTCAAGAAAGGGAGTAGAGATAGCCCAGGAAATTATAGACCAGTGAGTCTCACCTCAGTGGTTGGTAAGTTAATGGAGAAGATCTTAAGATGCAGGATTTATGAACATTTGGAGAGGTATAATATGATTAGGAATAGTCAGCATGGCTTTGTCAAGGGCAGGTCGTGCCTTACGAGCCTGATTGAATTTTTTGAGGATGTGACTAAACACATTGATGAAGGAAGAGCAGTAGATGTAGTGTATATGGATTTCAGCAAGGCACTTGATAAGGTACCCCATGCAAGGCTTATTGAGAAAGTAAGGAGACATGGGATTCAAGGGGACATTGCTTTGTGGATCCAGAACTGGCTTGCCCACAGAAGGCAAAGAGTAGTTGTAGACGGGTCATATTCTGCATGGAGGTCAGTCACCAGTGGAGTGCCTCAGGGATCTGTTCTGGGACCCTTACTCTTTGTGACTTTTATAAATTACCTGGATGAGGAAGTGGAGAGATGTGTTAGTAAGTTTGCTGATGACACAAAGGTTGGAGGTGTTGTGGAGAGTTTGGAGGGCTGTCAGAGGTTACAACGGGACATTGATAGGATGTAAAACTGGGCTGAGAAGTGGCAGATGGAGTTCAACCCAGATAAGTGTGAAGTGGTTCATTTTAGTAGGTCAAATATGATGGCAGAATATAGTATTAATGGTAAGATTCTTGGCAGTGTGGAGGATCAGAGGGATCTTGGGGTCTGAGTCCATAGGACGCTCAGAGCAGCTGTACAGGTTGACTCTGTGGTTAAGAAGGCATATGGTGTATTGGCCTTCATCAATCATGGGATTGAGTTTAGTAGCCAAGAGGGAATGTTGCAGCTAATAGGACCCTGGTCAGACCCCACTTGGAGTACTGTGCTCAGTCCTGGTTGCCTCACTACAGGAAGGATGTGGAAGCCATAGAAAGAGGAGATTTACAAGGATGTTGCCTGTATTGGGGAGCATGCCTTGTGACAATAGGTTGAGTGAACTTGGCCTTTTCTCCTTGGAGTGAAGGAGAATGAGAGGTGACCTGATAGAGGTGTACAAGATGATGACAGGCATTGATTGTGTGGATAGTCAGAGGCTTTTTCCCAGGGCTGAAATGGTCATCACAAGAGGACCCAGGTTTAAGGTGCTGGGGAGTAGGTACAGAAGAGATGTCAGGGGTAAGTTTTTTACTCAGAGAGTGGTGAGAGCGTGGAATGGGCTGCCGGCAACGGTGGTGGAAGCGGATACGATAGGGTCTTTTAAGGAACTTTTAGATAGGTACACGGAGCTTAGTAAAATAGAGGGCTATAGGTAAGCCTAGTAATTTTTAAGGTAGGGACATGTTTGGCATAACTTTGTGGGCTGAAGGGCCTGTGTTGTGCTGTAGGTTTTCTATGTTTCTATGTTTCTAAATTACAGGGGTGGCACTGCAGTGCAGTGGTTAGCACAGTGCTTTACAGTACAGGCAACCAGGGTTCAATTCCCGCCACTGCCCGTGAGGAGTCTGTACGTTCTCCCCGTGACCATGTGGGTTTCCTCCGGGTGCTCCGGTTTCCTCTCACAGTCCAAAGGCGTACCGGTTGGTAGATTAGTTGCTCATTGTAAATGTCCTGTGATTAGGCTAAGACTAAATCCAAGGTTTGCTGGGCAGCACAACTCATAACAAAAGGAAATCTACAGATGCTGGAAATCCAAATAAAACACACAAAATGCTGGAGGAACTCAGCAGGCTGGGCAGCATCGATGGAAAAAGTCCAGTTGACATCTCGGGTCGAAACCCTTCGTTGGAAAGTTGATTACCTTCTGTCTCTATCACCAATCGACTTCCCAGCTCTGTACTTCACCCCTCCCTCTCCCGGTTTCACCTCTCACCTGGTGGGCCTCCCCTCCTCCACCCACCTTTTCAATCTACTCCTCAGCTTTTTTTTTCTCCACTCCTGCCGAAGGGTCTCGGCCTGAAACGGCATCTGTACTTTTTTTTTCCATAGAAACTGCCTGGCCCACTGAGTTCCTCCAGCATTTTGTGCTTGTTTCAGGGACTGTTCTGTGCTGTATCTCATTAAATTTTAAAAGAAGAGTAAATTTCGGTACAGTGCAGGTAGACAATTTGGTCACCATGGACCATGTGGACCAAAGGTCCTTTTACTGTTTGCTGTAACGCTACCCATTGACTCTTGACCCATTGCATTTCTTCTGGACAAGTTGTCCATAGTCATAAAAGCAGATATAAAAACACATGGAAATGGGTTCTTTGACCTCCGATCCCCATGCAAATCTTAATCCCATCTACACCAATCCCCTTTGCTCACATTAGGTATGTAGGTTGAGCTGCCAATTTTAAGCATCTTTCCAACACATTGATATTGGTGTTGGTTTTATTTTTGTCATACGTACCAAGATGCTGTGACAAGACTGTCTTGCACACTGTTCGTACAGATCAGATCTTTACACAGTCCTTTGAACTCTCAGGTTTGACAATGACAGGAAACCTGTGCAGGAGACCTGTTTTTCAAGTGGAAAGGCCGTTACCCTGGGGCAGTTCCGCTCTTACGGTCTCCGAAGTCCAGGCCCAGTGGTACGAACGAGCATCACAAACTGGGATCTTCCCTGGTTGCAGTGGATGACCGTGACGTCTTCCATGCCTTGTCACGTCCTTCGTTCTCCATGGAGCGTTGAAGAAACGCCTTCCTGGCCATTGGATCTCGCTGTAGCGTAGTGATTAGCGCAATACTCTACAGTACAGGTGATCCGGGTTCAATTCCCGCAGCTGTCTGTAAGGAGTTTGTACGTTCTCCCCGTGACCGCTTGGGTTTTCTCCAAGTGCTCCGGTTTCCTCCCACAGTCCAAAAACCCGGTTGGTAGGTCAATTGCTCATTGTAAACTGATGAGGCTGCGATTAAATTGAGAGGTTGTTGGGTGGTGTGCCCAAAGGGCCTGTCCCATGCAGTATCTCACTAATAAATAAATAAACAATAAATTCTCAGCCCTGGCTTTTCATGCTAGAACAGGCATGTCCCTACCTCACTGAAATACTGGGCCCGCCGGCCACCCTCAGCCGGTTTAACCCGCCTGCCGAAGTGGTGTAACCTGGGATCTCTGAGTCCTGGAACAGCGAGATAGGCCAGTAGTTCTCTGCGAACAGGTGGCCATCTTTCTGCAACAGTCCGCCAAGTCCAAGATATATCTTCAGCCTCAATAGGCTGAGAGTTGTTCTGGACATAGTTCAAAAATAAAACAAGGCAAAACAATAACAGTGCAAACTAAAGTACAATCAAAAACGTGCAGTGCAGGTGAGTGGAAGATCATAACGAGGTAGATTGTGAGGTCTTATTGTGCAAGAGGTCCACTCAAGTGTTTGACAACAGTGGGATGGAAGCCGTCCTTGAGCCAAGCCAGGCGATCAGTGCTGGCAGCTTTTCGAACTTGCTGCCCGAAGGGAGACAGGAGAAGAGAGAATTTCTGGGGTGCGTAGGGTCTTTGATTCTGCGGCCTGACTTACTGAGGCAGTGAGAGGTGTAGACAGAGTCCGTGGAGGGGAGGCTGGTCTCTGTGAGGTGCTGAGCTGTGACCACAACTCTCTGCAGTTTCTTGCAGTCAGGGGCAGAGCGGTCGCTGTGCTGGGCCATGGTGTGTCTTCCATTGATTCATTTTGGTTATTATTCTCTTTGCTGCGTACGCCTGCAAGAAACCGGATCTCAGAGCTATACATGGTGACACGTACGTATGTAATTTACTTTGAATCTGGTGTATCTGGACGGTATTGATAAAAGTCTCCTATACTGAACTGCATAAAACCCTTACCTGCCAAACACCCTACCTCTCAAATTAAACTTCTGCTCTCTTGTGGTTTTATACCCACGAGGGAAGAATCCCCATTCTGGCTTTTCTGCACCAGTGAGGTGCTTGAAAACAATAATGCTCTCAATACTGAGAAAGTTGTCCCAAGATCTCTGAATGCTCGAATAGTGAGATAGAGCAATAGGTCTCGACAAACCTGTGCCTATCTGATTTAAACAGTCCTCCAAGTACAAGATATATTTTCAGCCATTATTGGCTGAGTATTATTGTTGACATGGTTCTATAAATAAGGCAGGAAGGATACTGGTTTGGTATAGATTGTGGTGTAGAAATCTGACAAGTAACGTAGGATGGATTGATGCAATATTTTATCTTTTATTTCAATGACATTAAGCTGATGAGATCTCATCTAACAGAAAGCATCTGCAGATGGTACAACACACACAAGACGCTGGGGGATCTCAGCAGATCAGGCAGCTTCTGTGGAGAGGAATAGAGAGTCGATGTTTCGAGCCGAGACCCTCCACCGGGACTGGAAAGGAAGAGGGAAGAAGCCGGAGTAAGAGGGGAGGGGGAGGGGAAGGAGATAGGTGAGACCAGGTGATGGGGGAAGGTAGATGGGTTGGGGGGGGGGGGAAGAGGGGAAGAAGTAAGAAGCCAAGAGGTGATTGGTGGAAGAGGCAAAAGGATGATGAAGAAGGAATCTGATAGGACCGATGGACTGTGGACCATTGGAGTGAGGGAAGGAGTTGTGGAACCAGGGAGAGGTCTTGGGCAGGTCACAGGGGTGCAGGGGGAGTAGGGAAGGACTGAAAGCCCACCGGAAGAAGGGAAATTTTTTTTAAAAGGCATGGGGCAGTGGGGGAGGGTGTGTGGGTGTGGGAGACCATGGACAGACATGTCAGTGTGGCAATGGGAAGTCATATTGAAATGGATGGCCACCAGGAAATCCTAGCGTTACAGAGAAAGTGCAGTGCAGGTAGACAACAGGCTACAAGGGCCACCACGACGTAGATTGCGAGTTCAAGAGGTCACCATTAACCTACAAGAGGTCTGTTCAAAGTTCACCCTCTCTCTCTCTCTCCCTCTCTCTCTCTCTCTCTCTCTCTCTCTATACTACCTCGTTCTTTTTCTGGGCAAGTGAGTGTACCTTTGAGAACAACCCCTGTAGTGTGAGAGGTCTCTCACCTGTGTACTTAATATAATTCTTCTCAGAAACGGCCATCAAACAAATGCCTAAAACCAGGTCTCTCAGGTGAAGGCTTAGACCATAAGACACGGGAGCAGAATTAGGCCATTCAGCCCAAAGACTCTGTTCTGTCATTCCATCATGGCTGATATATTATCCTTTTCAATCCTATTCTCCTGCCTTCTCCCCAGAATCTCTGATGACCTAACTAATCAGAAACCTATCAAGTTCTGCTTTAAATAGACTCAATGACTTGGTCTCCACAGCCGTCTGTGGCAATGAATTCCACAGATACACCACCCTCAGATTTAAGAAAATCCTCCTCATCTCTACTGTAAAAAGATGTCCCTCTCTTTTGAGGCTGTGCCTTCTTGTCCTAGATTCACTCATTAATTTTGATTGATCATCATCATCATTATGTGCCACGTCATATGACATCATCATTATGTGCCATGTTGTATGATGTGGGTGATGATGATCTTTGACCAACACTGTTCTTGGCAAATTTTTCTACATGAGTGGTTTGCCATTGCCTTCTTCTGGGCAGTGTCTTTACAAGAAGGGTGACCCCAGCCATTATCAATACTCTTCAGAGATTGTCTGCCAGGCGTCAGTGGTCACATAACCGGGACTTGTGATCTGCACCGGCTGCTCGTACGACCATCCACCACCTGCTCCCATGTCTTCACATGACCCTGATCGGGGGGCTAAGCAGGCGCTACACCTTGTCCAAGGGTGACCTGCAGGCTAGCGGGGGGAGGAGTGTCACACCTCCTTTGGTAGAGACGCATCTCCAACCTGCTACCCATATGATTGATAGGGTTCAATTATTAATGGGAGATAGTTAAGGGAAAGAAAGGGGAAAGGAGGAACTTCCCAAGATCTAGGACCCAACCTCAGAGTGGGATTGAAGGAAATCTGACACACGTACCAGTCTTAGACTTGGAGGAGGTTGGTGGGCTTACTGTAGGTGGCTGTGGAGGCCTAGACATTGGGTATATTTAAGGCAGAGGTTGATAGATTCTCAATTATTCAGGACGTGCCGGGATACAGGGAGAAGACTGAGGGGAAAATGGATCGGCCATGATGAAATGGTGGAGCAGACTCAATGGGCCAAATGGCCTAATTCTGTTCCTCTATCTTATAGTCTGGTGGTGTGCTGGAAGTTTTCTCTTTGGAACAAAGGAGGATGAGAGGTGACTTGATGGAGGTGTATAAAATGATAAAAGGCTCAGATAGAGTACATAGCCAGAGACATTTTCCCCAGGACGGAAATAGCCCGTACAAGGGGAGCATCAGTTTGAAGTGATTAGAGAAAGGTAAAGAAGTCACTCAGGGGAAGTTAATTACACAGAGAGTGGTGGGCACGTGGATAGCTCTGCAAGGTGCGGTGGTGGAGGCAGGTACATTAGGGACATTTATGAAACTCTTAGAGAGGTGCATGGATGATAAAAAATGGAGGACGATATAGGAGGGATGGGTTAAAAGGCCAGTGAAACGTTGTGGGCCGAAGGGCCGGTACTGTATTTGTTCTCGATGGCAGATTACCGATAGAAAAGTTAAACTACATCCTGCCTGACAGTGGAAGTTGCTGTTGCTGGCTTTGTGTCATCACTCCCTGAGGTTAAATGGAAACAGTCGGGTGCCAGGGCAGAGGGAGGAAGGGAAGTCCCATCATTACTTTCAGTGATCACCAGGACAGTTACAAGCCCTGTTGTGGCGTTATGAGTCAGCGAGTTTGAATGATGGGAAAGACCGAGTAATGATCGTTGCTATTTTCAGCCACTGACACATCAGTGACTCTCTCCGGAAAGTCCATCACATTACAGCCGAGAGGACCTAGCACATTTTAGGGGAAGACCAGCTGTGAATAAAGGAGAGATTTGAACGTGAGTAACTGCATAAAGAAATCACTTTGCTTTAAAGGACAGCTTTGGCTGGAACTGATTGGATTTGCAGAATCCACCACAGCTGGCTCCTCTGAAGGGATACATCTTCCTCCTCATAAGGGCTGAGAAGGCAAAGCCTCAGCACCAAAGATGGTGGGAATAATGCCTGGGGAAACTTTCTTCAATTTTCCTTGAATGCATTAATGAGAAGCGTTTGATAGCGCTGGGCATGGCTGGCCCTCCCCGCTGGAATTTAGAAAGGTGGGGAGGGCGTGGGTTTCTCATTGAAACCAAGTGAATATTGAAACGCATAGATAAAGTGGATGTGGAAAAAAATGCACCTTATATTGGGGGAGTTGAGGACCAGAGGGCACAGTCTGAGAGTAGAAAGTCGTCCCTTGTTCACTAAGATAAGGTAGAATTGTTTTAGCCGGGCGGGTGAGGAATCTGTGGAATTCGTTGCCACAGATGGCTGCGGAGGCTAAGTCATTGGGTACATTTAAAACAGTGGTCGATAGGTTCTTGATTAGTCAGGGCATCAAAGGTTACAGGGAGAAGGCAGCAGAATGGGGCTGAGGGGGTTAATAAATCAGCCATGCAGCAGATTTAAAGGGTTGAATGGCAGAATTCTGCTCTCATGTGTGATGTGTTTAACCTTTGCTGGGCTTTTTTTTAATACAAGCTGGACCAATGAAGCAGGCAGCCGTAGGAATTAAGGAAATAAATATTCAGGGTATCATAAATCTGGGAAAAGAAGGGAGGCCCCTCCGTGTAAATTGGGGAAGGAATAACTTCAGTGCAAGTGAGGAATCGGAATCAGGTTCATTATCACCGGCATGTGTCATGAAATTTGTCAACTTAGCAGCAGCAGTTCAATTCAATACATAATATAGAAAAAATAAATAAATAAGTTAGTAAATCAATTACAATATACGTATAGTGAATAGATTTTTTTTTAAAACAGAAATAATATTTATTAAATAAGTGAGGTAGCAGTCTTTTATGTTATTAGAGGTCTAAATAAACACACAGGGTTATTATATTGATATTTATTTCTGCCATGTTTTTATGTTTTATGTTTTTATTTTATGGATAATTTTATGTTTTGTAAGCTATGATTTACATAATTTCAATACTGACTCAAGGGTTTGGGGAAAATTTGTAAAAGAGTTCATTAAATTTAAATCATAAAAAAAGTAGTGAGATAGTGTTCACGGGTTCAATGTCCAATCAGGGACCGGATGGCAGAGGGGAAGAAGTTGTCCCTGAATCATTGAGTGTGTGTCTTCAGGCTCTTGTACCTCCTCCCTGATGGCAGAGGGGAAGAAGCTGTTCCTGAATCACTGAGTGTGTGTCTTCAGGCTCCTGTACCTCCTCCCTGATGGCAGAGGGGAAGAAGTTGTCCCTGAATCATTGAGTGTGTGTCTTCAGGCTCTTGTACCTCCTCCCTGATGGCAGAGGGGAAGAAGCTGTTCCTGAATCGCTGAGTGTGTGTCTTCAGGCTCCTGTACCTCCTCCCTGATGGCAGAGGGGAAGAAGCTGTTCCTGAATCGCTGAGTGTGTGTCTTCGGGCTCCTGTACCCCCTCCCTGATGGCAGAGGGGAAGAAGCTGTTCCTGAATCGCTGAGTGTGTGTCTTCGGGCTCCTGTACCTCCTTCCCAATGGTAACAGTGAGAAAAGGGCATGCAGTCCTTAATAGTGGACGCTGCCTTTCTGAGACACCGCTCCTTGAAGATGTCCTGGGTACTTTGAGGGCTAGAACCCAAGATGGAGCTGACTAGATTTACAACCCTCTGCAGCTTCTTTCAGTCCTGTGCAGTAGCCCCCTCCATACCAGACAGTAATGCTCCCCACGGTACAACTATAGAAGTTTTTGAGTGTATTTGTTGACATGCCAAATCTCTTTAAACTCGTAATGAAGTATAGCCACTGTCTTGTCTTCTTTATAGCTACATTGAAATGACATCAGAATCAGAATCGGGTTTATTATCACCGGCATGTGATGTGAAATTTGTTAACTTAGCAGCAGCAATTCAATGCAATACATAATCTAGCAGAGAGAGAAAGAATACTACTAAAAATAATAATACATAAACAAGTAAATCAATTACATATATTGAAGAGATTATTAAAAATGTGCAAAAACAGATATACCGTATATTAAAAAAAGTGAGGCAGTGTCCAAAGCTTCAAAGTCCCATACTGTTAAAGGTCTAGACGGGTTAGAGTTTGTAAAATGTGTTCAGGAAAGTTTTCTAAATCAATATACTGAGGTACTGACTAGAGAGAATGCAATATTAGATCTCCTATTAGGAAACAAGTTAGTACAGGTGATGGAAGTGTGTGTAGGGGAACACTTTGGTTCCAGTGGTTCCAGAGGTTCCAGTGCTGCCGACAAAAAAAGCCTTGCAGAGGGTGGTTAGGGGAGCAGAGAAGGTTATTGGGGTCTCCCTACCTTCTGTCCAAGACCTCTTTCAGAGTCGATGCCTCCAGAAGACACGGTACATCATTAACGACCCCTCACACCCTCTCCATGAACTGTTTGTTCTTCTGCCATCAGGTAAACGTTACAGGAGCATCAAAACTAAAACCACAAGGCTACTGAACAGCTTCCTCCCACAGGCAGTCAGACTGCTAAATAGCTGCTCTACCTGACTCTGCTTTGGACACTTTTAACTTGCACTGGACACTTTTAACTTGCACTGGACACTTATAACTTGCACTGGACACTTATAATTTGATTTTAATTGACATATGGCTGTTGTGTTTTTACTATTTATTGTTGTGTTTATTATTTAGTGTTGTGTTTTTTATGTTATGATTGTATTGCTCCTGGGAAACGCCATCTCATTCTGCCCTGCAGAGCTGATGTACGGTTAGAATGACAATAAAGTTTTTGAATCTTGAATCTGGTTGTCGGGTTGAGGTTCTAAACTGGAAAAAGGCCAGTTTTTAGAAAGGATCTTTTTAGAAAGGGTCTAAAAAGTGTGGATTGGAGCAGGTTGTTCTCTGGCTAGGATGTGATTGGTAAGTGGGAGGCCTTCAAAGGAGAAATTTTGAGACGTTCCTGTCAGGATTAAAGGCAAAGTGAATAAGAATAAGGAACTTTGGTTCTTGAGGCATATTGGAATTCTGATAAAGAAGAAGAGAGAGATATATGACATATATAGGAAACAGGGAGCAAATGAGGAGTGTAAAAAGTACAAAAAAATATTTAAGAAAGAAATTAGGAGGGTTAAAAGAAGACATGAGGTTGCTTTGGCAGTCAGGGTGAAGGATAATCCTAAGAGCTTCTACAGGTATATTACGAGCAAAAGGATAGTAAGGGATAAAATTGGTCCTCTTGAAGATCAGAGTGGTCGGCTATGACCAAAAGAAATGGGGGAGACCTTAAATAGGTTTTTTGCAACTGTATTTACTAAGGAAACTGGCATGGAGTCAATGGAAATAAGGCAAACAGTGAAGTAGTGAAGTCATGGAACCTACACAGATTGAAGAGGAGGAGGTGCTTGCTATCTTGAGGCAAATCAGAGTAGATAAATCCCCAGGACCTGACAGAGTATTCCCTCGGACCTTGAAGGAGACTAGTGTTGAATAAGAGAAATAAAAGCTTCATAAAAAGATTGAGGGAGTTTACCTGATTTAAAGGATTGTGATAAAACAGAGGATAAATAAGGTGTAAGTAACATAGTGAAAGTTTTATAAAACTCCCCAGGAAAGCCATCAGGTCCTGGGGTCTTACCAGAATGTAAAGCACGTATAGCCCCAGTCACTTCTTCATTGGAAATAGGCTGATCTAACTGTGTTAGGCTATCAGCAGACAACGTAGGAATGTTAATATTACTGAAGAAAGTATTCATATAGGTATCATCTAAAGAAGAGTCAGACTGATACAACTTAAGGTAAAAGTCGTTAAATACGTTGTTAATTTCAGAATGGTCGGATATCTTAGTACCAATATCTTTAAAAATTTCTGTGATTTGAAGATTTTAAGCGATTGGCTAATAAACTACCTGTTCTATCCCCGATAATTTTTCCATGAATATATGCTTTAAGTATCCCAGACTATAGTACTAGCAGTATCTCCTTTAAAATTTTCTTTAAAGAAAAAAGTAATATGGTTTTCCAAAGACTTTAGAAAATTTTTATCAAATAACAATGATAATTTAAAACGCCAACTTCTATTTGGTACAGAGTAAACAGGTAGTCTTAAAACCAGAAGCTTTAATCTTAAAAATCCAACTGAATGTTCTTCATACAGACAGATCTCTTTATTAAACGTTGATGCAAAAATCTTATCCAAAATCTTAGCTCGAAGACTTGAAAGTATTTTACCATCTATTATATCACATGACCAGACAGGATTTATTAAAAATCGTTACTCACATTTTAATATACGTCGGTTATTGAATGTGATATATTCACCATCCAAAAAAAAATCAGAGTGTATATTATCCTTAGATGCAGAAAAAGCCTTTGATAGGATTGAGTGGAATTATCTTTTTAAGATCTTAGAAAAGTTTAATTTTGGGCCTAATTTTATTCTTTGGTTTAAATTAATTTACTTGTCTCCTACCACCCAGGTTATTACTAACTCTCAAATTTCTAAGCCCTTTAAGTTACAGCGGGGCACTAGACAAGGTTGCCCTCTTAGTCCTTTACTTTTTGCTTTAGCTATAGAACCCTTAGCAATAGCATTTCAAGAATCTAAGGACATTTCTGGTATACTAAGGGAAGATATGACTCATAAAATTTCATTATACGCTGATGATATTTTATTTTTTATCTCTAACACTGAAATTTCTTTACCTTCTGTTCTTTCTTTAATTTCCCAGTTTAGTTCTTTTTTCAGGATATAAGCTGAACTTACATAAAAGTGAGTTATTTCCTTTAAATGACCTAATGTCATCAAATGTCAAATTTCCGTTCCAAGTTGTTACAAGTCAATTTACATATCTAGGTGTAACAATTACTAAAAACTTCAAGAATTTATTTAAAGAAAACTTAAACCCCTTATTGAATTATGTGAAAAAGACACTTTCTAAATGGTCTCCTCTTTCTTTATCTCTAATTGGCAGAATTAATTCGATTAAAATGAAGATTCTTCCTAAATTTTTATATCTTTTTCAGGCCTTACCTATTTTTATTCCTAAGACCTACTTTGATTCTTTAGATTCAATTTTAACATCTTATATTTGGAATAATAAGCAAGCTCGTTTAAGTAAAGTTTACCTACAAAGAAATAAAGAGATGGGTGGATTACCCCTACCCAATTTTAGGTTTTACTATTGGGCTGCCAATATAAGGAATATTACTTTCTGGTCCTATTATATTTATCGTAAAGATTGCCCATCATGGGTCTCCTTAGAAGTTAACTCTGTAAAAAAAATCCTCTATTGTCTCTCTTCTTGGATCATATTCTTCTTTTTCAGCAAATAAAATAACAGATAACATAATTGTTAAGCAAACTTTAAGGATCTGGTCTCACTTTAGAAAATTTTTTGGTTTAGCGAATGTTTCATTATCATCTCCCATTCTCCTTAATTATTTTTTTTTCCCTTCCACGACTGACAAAGTCTTTAAGGATTGGGATGAACTAGGTATTAAGTGTTTTTGGGTCCTGTTTATCTCAGGATCTCTTGCTTCATTTGACCAATTGTCAACTAAATTTGCACTGCCAAAAATACGTTTTTACAGATACCTTCAAATTGGAGATTTCTTACGTTTCCAATTAACTACTTTTTCTATAGGTCCTGATAAAAATTTACTGGATGATCTTTTAAATTTAAAACCTTTTGTTAATGGTTCTATTACCGGTATCTATAACTTGTTGATTGAATCTAGACAAGACTTTTTAGATAAATAAAAAAAGCTTGGGAGGAATAAAAAAAGCTAAGTTGTCAGATTTCTGATGATAGATGGAATAAAATTCTTAAACGGGTTAATAAATCATCTTTCTGTGCTCATCATACTCTTCTACAATTTAAAGTGGTTCATAGAGCTTACATCTCTAAACAGAAGCTGTCCAGTTTTTATCCAAATGTTTCTCCACTTTGTAATAAATGCAACTCTGCTGATGCCTCTATAATTCATATGTTTTGGTTTTGCCCTAAAATTCCATACCTTCTCACAACTTTTTAGGGTCCAATTTGACCCAAATCCCCTTACTGCCTTGTTTGGTATTATTGCAGATGAAGATATAACTTTAAATACTTCTAACCTACAGGTTTTAGTTTTTACCTCTCTTTTAGCAAGAAGAGCAATCTTGCTTAAATGGAAGGAGTTTACCCCTCCTACACATCTTCAATGACTACGTGATATTATGTCTTATTTAAATTTAGAGAAGATCCGCTGCTCAGTCTTAAATTTGAAACAATCTTTTTGTCATATCTGGGGACCTTTCCTAAATTACTTTTCCAATTTATAAAGTTTAACAGTCCACAGACTTTTATGTCTATTTTTATCATCTCTTCTTAAGCAAATATGTTTTCTTTCTAATTTATCCATTATCATCCATCAGCTTTTTTCTTTGGTAGTTGGTAGGGGGTTGACTTTTTTAATATAAAAATTTCTTTTATGATGTATGACCTATCTTTAAATTTTTGATTACGGAGTGGTATACCTTTATGTGTTATGCTATAACATTTTGATCAATTTTATCACAATATATGAATGTACACAAGTTATGTTGAGATGTGTTGCAATCTGTAAATCTTGTTTTTTTTTCTTCTGAATAAAAATATTGTAAAAAGAAAGGAGACTAGTGTTGAAATTGCAGGGGCCCTGGCAGATATATTTAAAATGTTGGTATCTATGGGTGAGGTGCCGGAGGATTGGAGGATAGGTCATGTTGTTCTGTTGTTTTAAAAAAAGGCTCTAAAAGTAATCCAGGAAATTATAGGCTGGTAAATTTGACGTTGGTAGTAGGTTAATTATTGGAAGGAGTACTAAGAGATAGAATCTACAAGTATTTAGATAGACAGGGACTTATTAGGGAGAGTCAACATGGCTTTGTGCGTGGTAGGTTATGTAGATGAGTGGTGTCACAGCAACAACCTGGCACTCAACGTCAGTAAGACGAAAGAACTGATTGTGGATTTCCAGAAGGGTAAGATGAAGGAACACATACCAATCCTCAGAGAGGGATCAGAAGTGGAGAGAGTGAGCAGTTTTAAGTCCCTGGGTGTCAAGATCTCTGAGGATCTAACCTGGTCCCAACATATCGATGCAGTTATAAAGAAGGCAAGACAGCAGCTATACTTCATTAGGAGTTTGAAGAGATTTGGTTTGTCACCTAAAACACTCGAAAACCTATATAGATGTATCAAGGAGAGCATTCTGACAGGCTGTATCACTGTCTGGTGGAGTGGTGGTTACTGCACAGGATCAAAAGAAGCTACAGAAAGTTGTAAAATTAGTCAGCTCCATCTCGGGTACTAGCCTCCTGGATCCAGGAACAGCTTCTTCTCCTCTGCCATCCAATTCCTAAATGGACTTTGAACCCATGAAAACTACCTCACTGTTTTTTAATATACATTATTTCTGTTTTTGCACTATTTTAATCTATAGATATGTACTTACTGTAATCGACTTATTTTTTTTCTATATGATTGTACATTGCGTGGAACTGCTGCTGCGAAATTGACAAATTTCACGACACATGCTGGTGATAATAAACCTGACTCTGGTTCTGAGTATGTGTCTTCAAGATGCTTAGAGGCACATGAGAAAATAGGCCAAAGTCAGTGAGGTTTCCTTAAGGGAAAATCTTGCCTGATAAATCTGTTGGAATTCTCTGAGGAAATAACAGGCAGGAGAGTTAGTGGATGTTGTTTACTTGGATTTTCGGAAGGCCTTTGACAAGTTGTACATGAGGCTGCTGAGCAAGAGAAGCGTCCGTGGAATTACAGGAAAGATACTAGCACGGATAGAAGACTGGCTGACTGGCAGGAGCAAAGAGTGGGACTTTTCTGGTGACTAACGTTCCGCGGAACTCGTGGCTGGGACTGCTTTCTTTCATGTTACATGGCAACAATTTGGATAACAGAACTGATGGTTTTGTAGACATTGATGTGGAGATAGGTGGAAGGATAGGTGTCGAGGCAGCAGAGAGTCTGCAGAAGGACTTGGGCACGTTGGCAGAATGGGCAAAGAAGAGGCCGACAGAATATAGTGTCGGGAAGTGTGTGGTCATGCACTTTGGTTGAAGGGATAAAGACTATTTTTGAAATAGGGAGAAAATATAAAAATCTGAGGTACAAAGGGACTCAGGGTTCCTTGTGCAAGTTCCCCTAATGGTTAACTTGAACGGTAAGTCAGGGGTAAGGAAGTCAATGTTAGCATTCTTCACGAGAGGACTAGAATATAAAAGCAAGGATGCGATGCCGAGGCTGTATAAAACACTTGGAGAATTGTAAGCAGCTGTGGACCCCTTATCCAATGAACGATCGGCTGGCATTGGGGAAGTTCATGACAATGGTTCTGGGACTGAAAGCATTTGGTGCTTCTGGGCCTGTAATTACTGGAGTTTAGAAGAATGAGGGTGGATCTCATGGAAACCTATCCAATATTGAAAGGCCTAGATAGAGTGGACGTTTCCAACAATGGGTGACTATAGAACTAGAGGGCACAGCCTCGGAATAGAGGGACATCCCTTTAGAACAGAAATGAGGAAGAATTTAATTACTGAGGTGGTGGTGAACCTGTGGAATTCATTGCCATAGACAGCTGTGGGTGTATCTAAAGCAGAGGTCAATGGGTTCTTGATTAGTGTCAATGGTTATGGGTTAAAGGCAGGAGAATGGGGTTGAGAGAGTTAACAAGTCAGCCATGGCAGGATGGTGGAACAGAACCAATGGGCTGAATGGCCTAAATCATGCTCCTATGTCTTGTGGTCTGATTCTGCAGTCTTCATTTTCAAAGGTGCACATTTGCCCGATAGTCTTTCTTTTTCTAAGGGTGTTGACTTCTCATTCCCACGGATGCTGCCCGATCTGCCGACTGCCTCCAGCGTGTTGTACATGTGGCTTTGACCACAGCATCTGCAGTGCACTTTATCTAACCTCTCCCATCCATGTACTTCTCCAAATTTCTCTTCGTTAAGGCATAGCCCTGGCTAACCTCACCCAATAGCTCAGACCTTCTGGTCCTGGCATTACCCTAGTAAATCTGATTGGCACTTGTTCCAATTGAACCTTGTCGTTCCTGTAACAGGGAGTCCAAAACTTAACAGTGCACAGTACTCCAAGTGCAACATCACCAGTGACTGCAATATAATACCCCACCAGAGCTCTCAGTGATGAAGGCCAGCATGCTAAACATATTTTCATCACCGTCTCTACCTGTGATGCTGATTTCAATGCACGGTGCACACTCTGGCACCTCTGAAGTTTGTGCTGTGTGTAAATGACCTGGATGAAACGAGGTATGTCAGTTAGTAAGTTTATGGATGATGCCAAGATTGGTGGAGTTGTGGAGAGTGTAGGAGACCGGTAGAGAATACAGTGCCATATTGATCAGTTGGCAAATATGGGCTGAGAGATGGCAGATGGAGTTTAACTCTGATAAATGTGAGATGTTGCACCTCAATGGGGCAAGTGAAAGGAAACGGTGCACTGTTAAGGACGAGATCCATATCAGGTTTGCAGAGCAGAGAGTCAAGTCAAGTCAAATTTATTTATTTAGCACATTTAAAAACAACCTACGTTGACCAAAGTTCTGTACAGATCAGTGGGATCCAAGTCCATAGCTCCTCGAAAGTGGCTACACAGTTCAATAAGACAGCTTATGGAATGCTTGCTTTTATTTGTCGAGGCGTTGAGTTCAAAAGTCAAGAGGTTGTATTGCAACTTTATAAAACTCCAGTTAGGCTGCATCGAGAGTATTGCATACAGTTCTGGTTGCCCCACTATATTCCTATATAGTGAGATGTTGAGGCTTGGGAGAGGGAGCAGAAGCGGGTTCACCAGGACGCCGCCTGGTGTAGAGGGTGTGGGCTGTCACTAGAGGCTAGACAAACTTGGGTTTTCTCTGGTGTATTGGAGGCTGAGGGGAGATCTGATCGAGGTTTACAAGACTAAAAAAAATTGGATAGGTATATGGACAGGAAAGGAATGGAGGGTAATGGGCTGAGTGCAGGTCGGTGGGACTAGGTGAGAGTAAGCGTTCGGCATGGACTAGACAGACTGAGATGGCCTGTTTCCGTGCTGTAATTGTTATGTGGTTATGTGGTTATGGTTATATGAGAGACATTGATAGAGTAGACAGGGAGCATCTGTCTCCCAGGGTTAAAATGTCTAATACCAGAGGGCATGCATTGAAGGTGAGAGGGGGCAGGTTCAAAGGGGATGTGAGGGGCAAGTTTTTTTACTCAGAGAGTTGTGGATGCCTGGTTTGGTGGTGGAGGCAAATAAATTAGAGGCTTTTAAAAGACGTTTGGATAGGCACATGGATGTGAGGAAGATGGAGGGATATGAAAATTGTGTAGGTCGGAGGGATCAGTGTTTGGGTTTTGTTAAATTACTTTTTAGCTGGTTCAGCCAAAATTGTGGGCTGAATGGCCTGTTCCTGTGCTGCACAGCGTTGTAGTGTTCTATGTTTACATGCATCCTCCGTGAGTTCGACTTTCTGAAATGCATCATCTCACATTAATCTGTACCGAAACTCATTTGCCACCCCTCGGCCTGCTTCCTTTATTGAGAAAGATTATCTCCTTTGGCTGAGTTCAAGATACTTCCAAACCTCTGGCTCAGTGACAAGTTTATCACCCTTTCCAAAGGATTGAACGATTAGCTTAATTTCTCCCAAGGACGAATTGCTTTTCCTATTGTTGTGGTGTGCTCAGGAAGGACTGGACTCAGGTGTAGAGCAATGCCAGAATCCCCAGGAAGAGATGAAAACGAGAGGTTAATCATCAGAATCGGAGGAGCTGCACCACGAGACAATTCATCCTCTCCGACACAATGACCCCACTAAGGCACTGAATGAGAGCCCTCTTGAAATAATCACAGAACATGGGAAACACGAGCCGCAATTAACTTGACGAGATTAATCCAAAAACCCAAGGGCTTAACAACTCCAGTTAAGATATTGATTAGTAAATACAGGTGCTCAAAAGACACCAGAAGCTCAACACTCTTTGGTAAGCCTCAGGGCTCATGACAGTACCTCCCCCTCTAGGGCCCTGAAAGGAGCTCTCGAGGCAGGTCTGAAAAATACAAAGCAGACCCAGAGCTCCAGACAGGGCTGGATAATCCAAAACAGTTCTGACAGACCTGAGGCCAGTCTGAAAATACACAAGGCATACCTGGAGCTTAAAACACAGCGTATAACTTGGAATCAACACATTTCACATCGAGGCGTTGCAAGGTGGTATCGCCCAGAGACTGCAGAGACTTGGAAGCACAGCATATAACTTAGAGAAAAAACGTAACACGGGAGACCTTACGAACCTTTTTGGCCCAGAGAACCTTAGTAAAATTCTTGACAAAAGGCTGTAGAAGCTCAGAACCTCCCTTGGCCCATGGGGTTGACCAGGGTCAGTCTTTCATGGGGACCACAAGAAATTGTCACCGCAAAGTACATCAGCTCCTCCTCCATGGACTCTGCCTATGCTTCTTGCTGACTCGGTAAAGCAGCCAACACAACCAAAGACACCACCCACCCTAGACATTCCCTCTTCTAACTCTTTCCATTGGGTAAAAAGATACAAAAAGCCTGATAGCAGGCCCCACCAGGCTGCCCCCCCCTTCTCCAGTCCTGATGAAGGGTCTTGGCCCGAAACGTTGATTGCCCATTTCCATGGATGGTGCCCGACCTGCTGAGTTCATCCAGCTTGTTTGTACATGCCTGTTCATTGACTCTATTTAAGAGGGAGTTTGATATGTCCCTTGTGGCTAAAGGGATCAGGGGGTATGGAGAGAAAGCAGGTACAGGATTCTGAGTTGGATGATCAGCCATGATCGTACTGAATGGCGGTGCAGGCTTGAAGGGCCGAATGGCCTACTCCTGCACCTATTTTCTATGTTTCTATGTTTCCATGTGCTGAAAGACAGGTTTTATTCCTAAACAGCCCCCCTGGTATGATAAGATGGATTCTTGACCTCACAGTCTACTCATGTGGCCTTGTGCCCTATTGCCTGCCTGCACTCCACTTTCTCTCTAACTGTAACACTCTATTCTACATTCTGCTGTTATTTTCTCCCTTGTCCTACTGATGTGACGGTCAAAGGATTGAACAGGAATTGGAATCTAATATAGACAAGTGTGAGGTGTTGCACTTTGAGACGGACAACCAGGGTAGGTTTTACACAGTGAATGGTAGGGCACTGAAGAGTGTGGTAGAACCAACCTAGGAATACAGATCCGTAATTCCTTGAAAGTGGCATCAGAAGTAGATGAGGCTATAAAGAAAGCTTTTGGCCTTTGGCCTTCATAAATCAAAACATTGAGTGCAGGAGATGGGATGTCATGTTGCAGTTGTGTAAGACATTGGTGAGGCCTAATTAGGAGTTTTGTGTGCAGTTTTGGTCACTTACCTACAGGAAAGACGTAAGTAAGATTGAAAGAGAAAATTTACAAGGATGTTGCCAGGACTTTAGGACCTGAGTTGTAAGGAAAGATTGAATAGGTTAGGACTTCATTCCTTGGAACATAGAAAATTGGGGGGAAATTTGATAGAGATATACAAAATAATGAGGGGTATAGATAGGGTAAATGCAAACACGCTTTTTCCACTGAGGTTGGGTGAAACCGGAACCAGAGGTCAAGGGTTAAGGGTGAAAAGTGAAAATGTTTAAGGGGAAGCTTCTTCACTCAGAGGTTGGTGAGAGTGTGGAATAGCTGCCAGAAGGAGTGGTGGATCTGGGTTTAAGAGAAATTTGGACAAGTAAGTAGACAGGAGAGATTTGGAGGGCGACGGTTCAGATGCAGGCCAAAGGGATTGGGCAGAATAATAGTACAGCATGGACTAGATGGTCCAAAGGGCCCGTTTGTGTGCTGTAAGATCCAATGATAAACCCAAGTACCATCTATATTTCTTGATTTAATCACTGCAAAGTTGAGTCATTTCAGTATGTAAAGTAAACTCTTGTAATTAATCTACTCCCCTATGACGTAACAGTTCACAACCTCATTCAGGCCCTGTTGAAAATTATAACTGCTATTCAATAACCTTTCTCATGTGTACGTTCTAAGATTGACTCAGATTGATTCTAGTTCCACATCATGATTCATCAAGCTGATAACGTTTCCTGCCACTGCACTATACCCTTGTATTCACAGTAACTCACCGCCCCCCCCCCCACCCCCCACCTTACCCATCCGTACTGGAATATTTCACTCCTACTTTTGTGACGTTCCCTCCATGTTTCCATAAAGACAATGAGATCATCACTGTTCCCTCCTCTTTGATTTACAATTCATGCACCTTGTTACATAAGTGACACATGTTCTGATACAGTCCACTGAAATTTGATATTTCAAATGATTTCTGCAGCTTATTTTCCTCCATCAAGTTTAAGCTGAGTTGGAAGGAGGCTGGCTGGGAGGTGATGGGTGAAGCCAGGAGAGTGGAAAAGGTCGAGGGCTGGTGAGGAAGGAATCTGATAGGAGAGGGGAGTGGACCAGAGGAGAAAGGGAAGGAGGAGGGGACCCAGGGGGAGGTGATAGGCAGGGACCAAAGTGTGGGATAGAAGAAGCGGGGAGGGGGAGGAGGAGAAGATCATGCCAACCAATTGGATGCTACCCAGACAGAAATCTACCTTGGCAGTGGGGTGGGTAATTTGAAGGGAATTCAGAAAGCAGTGACACAAAGACCAAAGGGCAAGTTAGGAGAGCAAAAAGTAGTTTGGGAGCTCAAGTTTAATTGTTAATCAACCACGCGTGAATACCCATGAATACCCAAAGGAGACCGCCTAACCCCGGGGGCCAAGGTATAAAACACTGCACCAACAGTCACACACAGCGCAAGGCACGCGTAAAGAAGCGATGGCACGGTAGCATGGCGGTTAGCACAACGCTTTGCAGTGCAGGTGACCCGGGTTCAGTTCCCGCTGCCACCGTTAAGGAGTTTGCACGCTCTCCCCGTGACTGGGTGCCGGAGTTGCCTCCCACATGTGCCAGTTGATAGGTTAATTGTTGTCACATGATTAGGCTAGGGTTAAATTGGCAAGAATGGCCTACTTCACAATGTTTCTCAATAAACAAACTTAAACAAATACAAGGTGTTAGTAAAACACATTTACCGCACTCAGGGACTTGGGCTGTACTTTTTGTGCGTGTATTATTGTATTTTATTATATGTGCTTGTTATCTTGTGTGCACCTTGTGCTGTCTGTGACTGTGTTTTGCACCTTGGTCCTGGAGTAATGTTGTTTCGTCTGGATGTATTCATGGGTATGCATGTATGGTTGAATGACAATTAAACTCATTGTCTTTCCCTCCACTTTTCCTTTCTCCTCTGGTCCACTCTCCTCTCCTATCAGATTCCCTCCTCTCCAGCCCTTTACCTTTTCCACCCACCAGGTTTCACCATCACCTTCCAGCCAACCTCCTTCCCCTCTGCCCCCAACTTTTTATTCTGGCGTCAGTCCTGAAGAGAGATCTTGGCCCGAAACGTCAACAGTTTATTAATTTCCATAGAAGCTGCCTCAACTGTTTATTCATTTCCATAGAAGCTGCCTCAACTGTTTATTCATTTCCATAGATGCTCAGTTCCTCCAGCATTTTGTACGTGTTGTTTTCAAAAGTCCCAATAGTGCATGCAAAAAGCCCCTTACAAGCACAGATGGGAAGGTGAACGAAAAGTAGAGAGGGAGTTAAGATCTCCACACACACTTACCCAAACAAGGCGTGGCTGACAAAATAGCTGACAACATCTCACCACAATGATTGAGTGGAGCTTAAGCATGTCTGTGGAACTCATTTTCAGATTGCAGTGCAGAGCTCAGGTGTGAGCTGCTTGATCCAGAGTCAGAAGCAGTTTATCACAAATCCCTTTGCATCTTTCATTTTTGACTTTCTCGCCAGTTAGAAAACAGTCTGTGCTTTTATTCCTTCTACCAAAGTGCACGGCCCCACACACTTCCCGACACCGTATTCCATCGTCCACTTCTTTTCTCATTCTCCAAATCTGTGTAAGGCCTTCTTCAGCTTCTCAGATCCAACACTACCTGCTCCTCTGCCTAACTTTGTATCGTCCACAAACTTGACCACAAGGCACCAATTCCATCATCAATGACATACAGCAGAAAGTCAAGCTGTTCCAACACCAAACCCAGTGGAACCTACATTCGTTGATGAAGGTAGTGCAGTGGATGTGGTCTATATGGATTTCAGTGGGGCATTTAATAAAGTTCCCCATGCCAGGCTCCTTCAGAAAGTAGGGTGAAAAGTGAAATGTTTAAGGGGGATATGAGGGGGATCTTTTACACTCAGGGACTGGTGGGGGTGTGAAACATCTGCCAGCAGAAGTGGTGGAACTGGGTTCGACTTGAATATTTAAGAGAAATTTGGACAAGTAAGTAGACAGGAGAGATTTGGAGGGCGACGGTTCAGATGCAGGCCAAAGGGATTGGGCAGAATAATAGTACAGCATGGACTAGATGGGCCAAAGGGCCTGTATGTGTGCTGTAAAATCCGATGATAAACCCAAGTACCATCTATATTTCATGACTGAATCCAAGGAGACCTTGCTTTGTGGATCCAGAATTGGCTTGCCCAAAGGGCGTTTGTTGTAGATGGTTCATATTCTACATGGAGGTCACTGACCAGTTGTCTTCTGTGGCAATCGGTTCTTGGACCCCCCCCCCCTTGTGAATTTTATAAATAACCTGGATGAGGAAGTGGAGGGATGGGTTAGTAAATTTGCTGATGACACAATGTTGGGTGTCTTGTGGTTAGTCTGAAGGGTTGTCAGAGGTTACAGTGGGACATTGATATAATGCAGAACTGGGCTGAGAAGTGGCATATGGACTTCAATCCAGGTAAGTCTGGAGTGGTTCCTTTTGGTAGGTTAAATATGAAGACAAAATATAATATTAATGGAAGACTCTTGGCAGTGTGGAAGATCTGGGAGATCTTGGGGTCCATGTCCATAGGACACTCAAAGCTGCTGTGCAGGTTGACAGTATTGTTAAAAGGTGTATAGGGTGTTGGCATTCATCAACAATGAGACTGAGTTCAAGAGCTGAGAGGCAATGCTACAGCTATACAAGACCTTGGTCAGACCCCACTTGGAGTACTGTGTTCAGTTCTGGTCACCTCACTACAGAAAGAATGTGGATGCTATAGAGAGAGTGCAGAGGAGATTTACAAGGATGTTACCTGGATTGGAGGGTGTAACATATGAGAATAGGTTGAGTGAACTTGGTCTTTTCTCTTTAGAGCGACGGAGGATGAGAGGTGACCTGATAGAGGTGTATAAGATGATGAGGGGCATTGATCGTGTAGATAGCCAGAGGCTTTTTCCCAGGGCTGAAATGGCTAACAAGAGGGGACATAGTTTTAAGATGCTTGGAAATGGGTACCAAGGAAACCATGCTGATTTTGCCCCATTTTATCATGTGCCTCCAAGTACCCCAAAACCTCATTCTTAACAGTTGACTCCAGCACCTTCCCAACCACTGAGGTCAGAAAAGGCTTTCGTTTTTCTACCTCCCTTCCTTCTTGAAAAGTAGAACGGCATTTGTAATTTTCCAGTCCTCCCAAACTCTTCAAAGAATCTAGTGATTCTTGAAAGATCATTACTAATGCTTCTACAATCTCTTCAGCCGCCTCTTTCAGAACCTTGGGGTGCACTTCATTAGATCTGGGTGATTTATCCACCTTCAGACTTTTCCCACTTCCTCCCTAATAATAGCAACCATGCCCACTTCTGGCCCTGTACTCTCAAATTTCCAGCATATTACTGGTGTCTTCCACAGTGAAGACTATTGCAAAGTACTTATTCAGTTTATCTGACACTTTCTTGCTCACCACTACTACCTCATCTTTGCTCTTTATATATCTGGGAAAAAAACTTTGGTATCTTCTTTGATGTTATTGGCTGGACCATATTATATCTCTGCTCTCTTTTTGGCTTTTTTTTTAGTTACTCGCTGTTGGTTCAGAAAGCTTCCCAATCCTTTAGCTTCCCACTAATTTTCGTTCTGTTGCATGCCGTCACTTTTGCCTTTATGTTGGCTTTGACTTTACCTGTGAGTCATGATCATACAATTGTGCCTTTAGAATACTTCTCCTTTGGATGTATCCGCTCTGCACCTTCCAAATTGTTTCCAGAAACTGCAGCCATTGCTGATCTGTTGTCATTCCCCTTCAATCAACTGTGGCCAGCTCCTCTCTCATGCCTCTGTAATTCCCTTTACTCCACTGTAATACTGACATATTTGACTTTAGCTTCTCCCTCTCCTGCTGCAGGGTGAATTCTATGTTATGATCACTGCCTCCTAAGGGTTCCTTTGTCCCTAACCAAATCCGGTTCATTACATAACATCCAAACCAGAATAGCTGATCCCCTGTTGGCTCAACCACGAGTTGTTCTAAAAAGCCATCTCATAGGCATTCCAAAAATTCTTTCCCTTGGGAATCAAAATCAGCACCAACCTGAATTTCTCAATCTACCTGCATACCCCTATGACTATCACAACATGGCACGTTTGACATGCAGCTTCTGTCTCCCGTTGCAATTTGTAGCCCACATCCTGGATACTATAAGGTTCTTTGTGGAAATGGGACCGGCTCTTGGGGCCTCACGACCGGCTGCTTTTCAATACGCCAAGGTCACGGCCCGGAAGACCAGCGCACCTGCAGGGTGCCGGATTTCCTTGGCTCCGGAGGCCAGTGCGACCGCCTGGTGCGTCGTGGGAGACGGAAGATCGAAAGCAGCGAACTGGCTGTGTGCGCAGAGACCCAAGATCTTTGGCACAGAGCTCAGAAAAAGTGACGCAGCAGACTTTTGACATCGTAAATGTTGTTTGCGAGTTGTTTGTTATGTCTCCCCTCTCGCTGTGAAACGGAGATACCTCTTTTTTCCCTTATTAGGGAGAGAGAGCCTGTGGTATGTTGAATTACTGGGTGAACGAGTAGTCTTTGGGGATACTGCAACTCTGTGTCTTTATTGATGATTTGCTGCATGCTTGAGTGCTCAGTGGGGGGTGCCGATGTTGTTTTTGCTAATGGGGGGGTCGTTGCTTTGCTGCTGCTTGTGTGTGGAAGGGGGGAGCTGGGGGGGCTTTGGGGTTCAACACTTAACTGTCTTTCATTCTTTGGGACGCTCCTCTGTTTTAGAAACTTAGAATCATAGAAAACCTACAGCACAACACAGGCCCTTTGGCCCACAAAGTTGTGCCGAACATGTCCTTACCTTAGAAATTACTAGGCTTACCTATAGCCCTTTATTTTTCCAAGCTCCATGTACCTATCCAAAAGTCTCTTAAAAGACCCTATCGTATCCGCCTCCACCACCTTTGCCGGCAGCCCATTCCACGCCGTCACCACTCTCTGAGTAAAAAACTTACCTCTGACGTCATCTCTGTACCTACTCCCCAGCACCTTAAACCTGTGTCCACTTGTGGCAACCACTTCAGCCCTGGAAAAAGCCTCTGACTATCCACACGATCAATGCCTCTCATCATCTTATACACCTCTGTCAGGTCACCTCTCATCCTCCTTCGCTCCAAGGAGAAAAGGCCGAGTTCCTATCCTCATAAGGCATGCTTTCTCAATCCAGGCAACATCCTTGTAAATCTCCTCTGCACCCTTTCTATGGCTTCCACATCCTTCCTGTAGTGAGGTGACCGGAACTGAGCACAGTTCTCCAAGTGGGGTCTGACCAGGTTTCGTGGATGTTTGGGAAGAACAAGAATTTCAGGATGTAAATTGTATACATCTCTGTGACATTAAATGTACCTATTGAAACCTATTAAAATTGAAACTATTTAGAGGAATGTGTATAACACCTGTCAAGGCCTTTTTACCCTTACAGTTCCTTAACTTTATCCACAAGGACTCTACATCTTCCAATCCTATGTCACCTAAGGATTTGATTTCACTTTTTTACCAAGAGCCAGCTCACCCCCTCTGCCTACCTGCCTGGCCTTGGTCCCCGTCTCGCTTCCGATCTGGACAGATTCCAACTGCCTCAGGAATGGTTCCAACACCTCATGAAGTCTCTGAAATACCTACCATCTTGAAACACTGTTGAACTGAGGGGAATGGGGAACCGGCACAAAGGACAATCATTTGTAGCTCACAGTAATGATTAAAGTCTTGCACCGTGCTGCTGTCACAAAACTTTAAATGTCACAACACGTGTCAGTGATCATTAACCTGATTCCAATTCTGGTTCTGATCAATCCTGATTGAGTGACAGAGCAGTGGCAAATGGTTTTTAATCCCAACGACCGCAAGCTGGCAAACAAGAAGCGGAAGGACAAAAACACAAGAGATCCTGCCACTACCGGCAATCCATAGCAACACACGCACAAAAATGCTGGCGGAACTCAGCGGGACAAGAAGCAGAATAAGCAGTTGACGTTTCAGGCTGATACCCACAACACGTGGTCTTTTCCCCCAGGGAAGGGATAGGTTTAAGATCCAAGGCGGGTGATTTAAAAGAGATATCAGGGCAGCTTCTTTGCACAAAGAGGGGGTGTTTATTTATAATGAGCCGCCTGAAATAGGCGCATGAATGGTGGCTAAAGTCCGTCTCGGTGCGTGCGTGGATAGGGGAGGTGAAGAGAGCTGAGGGCCAAATGCTGGTAGACGGACCTTTGCACACTGGCCAACGGGGTTGCCATGGATGAGCTCGAAGCTAAGCTTCTCGGGGCGTTCCAGAGTTCAGAGTTCAATTCTGGCATCCTCTGTAAGGAGTCTCTGTATGTGGAATGAGGGGGTTTTCTCCCGGTCCAAAGACGTACTGGATAAGCTATTTGGCAATTGTAAATTATCCCGTGACTAGGCTAAGGTTATTCGGGGTTGTTGGGGGTTGTCATGGCGGCATGATTTGAAGGCTGGAAGGGCCTACTAAGTAAGTGACTCTATGAGTCATTATTGTCATGTGATTGCCGTATGTTCACGCTATGGCACCCAGTAGGTGGCGCCGCAGTGCAAAATTCAATCCATTCACTTAATTTCAAACCACATACACTCAGTGGTCACTTTATTAGGTATATCTGCTCTTTAATGCAAATATCTAATCAGCCAATCACATGACAGCAACTCATGGCATGCAGGGACCTGACAGAGGTATTTAAAATTATGAGGGGGATAGATCGAGTTGACGTGGACAGGCTTTTTCCATTGAGAGCAGGGGAGATTCAAACAAGAGGACATGAGTTGAGAGTTAAGGGGCAAAAGTTTAGGGGTTACTCGAGGGGGAACTTCTTTACTCGGAGAGTGGTAGCTGCGTGGAATGAGCTTCCAGTAGAAGTGGTAGAGGCAGGTTCGGTATTGTCATTTAAGGTAAAATTGGATAGGTATATGGACAGGAAAGGAATGGAGGGTTATGGGCTGAGTGCAGGTAGGTGGGACTAGGTGAGAGTAAGCGTTCGGCATGGGCTGGAAGGGCCGAGATGGCCTGTTTCCGTGCTGTAACTGTTATAAGGTTATATTATATGGTTATGTGGTCAGGAGGTTCAGTTGTTGTTCAGACCCAAATATCAGAATGGGAAAGAAATGTGATCTAAGTGACTTTGACTGTGGAATGATTGTTGGTGCCAGATGGGGTGGTTTGAGTATCTCAGAAACTGCTGATCTCCTGGGATTTTCATGCACAAAAAGACCCTAGACTTTACAGAGAGAGGTGCCAAAAACTCAAATCACACCCTGTGGGTAGCAGCTCTGCGGGTGAAAGCACCTTGTTAACGAGAGAGGTCAGAGGAGAACGGGCAGACTGGCTCAAGCTGACAGGAAGGTGACAGTAATTCAAATAACCACTTGTTACAACAGCGGTGTGCAGGAGGCACACCTCTGAATTCACAACATGTGAATGCTGCTACAGCAGCAGAAGACCACCGACGTACGCTCAGTGGCCACTTTATTCGGTATAGGAGGTCACTGGAAAATAAAGGCCAGTGACTAATGAAGTGGCTACTGGGAGCATGTCATGAAATTTGTTGCTTTGCGGCAGCAATGCAGCATAAAGTCGTTAAATTAGTATAAGTTAAGTCATGCAAAAGTAGCAATGACAATATTGTGAGGTAGTGTTCATGGGTTGAACATTCATTTAGGAATCGGATGGCAGAGGGGAAGAAGCTGTTCCCGAATCGTTGAGTGTGTGTCTTCAGGCTCCTGTACCTCCTCCCTGATGACAGAGGGGAAGAAGCTGTTCCTGAGTCATTGAGTGTGTGGCTTCAGGCTTCTGTACCTCCTCCCTGATGGCAACAGCGAGAAGGGGGCACGTCCTGGGTGGTGGGGGTCCTTAATGATGGACGCCATTTTTCTGAGGCATCGCTCCTTGAAGATGCCTCGGATATTCGGGAGGCTGGTACCCATGATGGAGCTGACTAAGTTTACAACTCTCTGCACCTTATTTCAATCCTGTGCAGTAGCCTCCCCCTCCCACCCATATCAGATCGTAAGACAGAGGAGAAGAATTAGCCCATTTGGCCCATCGAGTCTGCTTCACCATTCAATCATGGCTGATCTTTTTTTCCCTTCCTCAGCCCCACTCCATGGCCTCCTCCCTGTAACCTTTGATTCCGTGTTCAATTAAGAACCTGTCAAGCTCTGCCTTAAATAAATCCAATGACCTGCCCTCCACAATTGCCTGTGGCAACAAATCCCACAATTTCATCGCCCTCTGGCCAAATAAATTTCTTCACATCTCTGTTTTAAATGGACACCCCTCTATCCTGAGGCTGTGCCCTCTTGACCTGGACTCCCTCACAGCTTTCCACATCTACTCTGACTAGGCTTTTCAACATTCCAAAGGTTTCAATGAGATCCCCCCCCCCCACCCCCGTCCTTCCAAGTTCCAGTGAGTACAGACCCAGAGCCATCAAAAGTTCCTCGTATGATAACCCTTTCATTCCTGGAATCGTCCTTGTGAACCTCCTCTGGACCCTCTCCAATGCCAGCACATCTTTTCTTAGATGAGGAACCCAAAACTGTTCACAATCCTCAAGGTGAGGCCTCGCCAGTGCCTTATAAAGCCTCAGCATCACATCCTTGCTCTTGTATTCTAGACCTCTTGAAATGAATACTAACATGGCGTTTGCCTCCCTCACCACCAACTCTACCTGCAAGTTAACTTCTAGGTTGTGCTGCACAAGGGCTCCCAAGTCCCTTTGTATCTCAGATTTTTGGATTTTCTTCTCATTTAGAAACTAGCCTGTGCATTTATTTCTACTACCAAACTGCATGACCATGTATTTCCCAACACAGCATTTCATTTGCCACTCTCTTGCCCAGTCTCCCAATCTAAGTCCTTCTGCATCCTACCTGTTTCCTCAACACTACCTGCCCCTCCACAATCTTCGTATCATCTGCAAACGGCAACAAAGTTCCATCATCTAAGTCATTGATATAAAGCATGAAAAAAGATGGTTCCAGCACCGGTGATGTAGCCCGTTCGAATGCTCTCTACGGTACATCTGTAGACATTTGCAAGTGTCTTTGGTGACATACCAAACTCCCTCAAACTCCTAATGAAATATATCCGCTGTCTTGTAGTTGTATCATTATGTTGGGTCCAGGATAGATCCTCAGAGGTATTTTCTCTCTCTTTGTCAAGCATCTCATTTGTTCTCGGGACCCGGGTTCAATTCCCACCACTGCCTGTACGGAGTTGGTACATTCTTGCCATGACAGTGTGTGTTTCCTCCGGGTGCTCCGCAGTCCGGAGACGTACCGGTTGGTAGGTTAATTGGTCATTGTGACTAGGCTAGGGTTAAATTGGGTGTTGCTGGGCGGCGTGGTTTGAGGGGCCAGAAAGGGCCAGTTCTGCGCTGTATCTCAGTAAACAATAAATAAAATCCTTCGATAACCAAGTTCCCTAAACCTGTTAGCCCTGTCTTTTATTCCGACAGGAACATACAGGTTCTCCACTCTCAAGGGTTCATT
Organism: Hypanus sabinus; assembly: GCF_030144855.1. Lineage (NCBI taxonomy): Eukaryota > Metazoa > Chordata > Chondrichthyes > Myliobatiformes > Dasyatidae > Hypanus > Hypanus sabinus. The sequence continues at coordinate 44,697,862 of NC_082731.1, read as the reverse complement.
TTTGAAGGCCTCACGTTTCCCAAGTACCCCTTTGCAGGAAAACAAGCTGTCATAATCCTCGTTCGCCGGATCCCTTCAGATGCCATCAAATGGTTCAAACAGTTGTTCATTATCGGAGAATGTATACAGTACTACACCTGAAATGCAGAAGAATCCCAAAAGAATAAATTACAGAAAAGCATTAAAACTCCAAAGTCCCCTCTACCTGCCCCCCCCCCCCACGGGCAAGCAGCAGCCAGTCACCAAAGCATCAACTTCCCTGATCCTCCCACCCATTTCAGCATAAATTGTCAGCGCCCATCACCCACCCAGCAACAGCAAAGCACCCAAAGAGAGATACTGATCTGCATGCAACAAAAGCTATTGTTTACCCGACAGTTCGACACACCACTCTCTCTCTCTCTCTCTCTCCCTCCCTCCCCCGCCCCCGAGCGATATCATGCATTTCACAGAAAAAGGGGAAATTGACAACAGCCACTGTTACGGTGTTACAGTCTGCCACGTCGATTTTTATTCCGAGATTCCCCTACTTGAGAATCGGCAACAAACTCCAGAGTGAGAAAAAAACAAACACGAGGAAATCTGCAGATGCTGGAAATTCAAACAACACACACAAAATGCTGGAGGAACACAGCAGGCCAGGGAGAAGCGCTGTCGACGTTTCAGGCCGAGACCTTTCATCAGGACTAACCAAAAGGAAAGATAGAGATTTGAAAGTAGTGGGGGGAGGAGGAAATATGAAATGATAGGAGAAGACCGGAAGGGGTGGGATGAAGCTAAGAGCTGGAAAGGTGATTGGCGAAAGTGATACAGAGCTGGAGAAGGGAAAGGATCATGGGATGGGAGGCCTCAGGAGAAAGAAAGGAGAGGGGGGAGAACCAGAGGGAGATGGTGAACAGGCAAACAACTAAATATGTCAGGGATGGGGTAAGAAGGGGAGGAGGGGCATTAACAGAAGTTAGAGAAGTCAATGTTCATGCCATCAGGTTGGAGACTACCCAGCCGGTATATAAGGTGTTGTTCCTCCAACCTGAGTTTGGATTCACCTTGACAGTAGAGGAGGCCATGGATAGACACACCAGAACGGGAATGGGACGTGGAATTAAAATGTGTGGCCACTGGGAGATCCTGCTTTCTCTGGCGGACAGAGCGTAGGTGTTCAGCGAAACGGTCTCCCAGTCCGGGCCACACCGGGAGCACTGGACTCAGTATACCACACCAGCCGACTCACAGGTGAAGTGTCACCTCACCTGGAAGGACTATATTTCATATATTGTCAAGTTAGATATGGCCCATGTGGCTAAAGGGATCAGGGGGTATGGAGAGAAAGCAGGTACAGGGTTCTGAGTTGGATGATCAGCCATGATCATACTGAATGGCGGTGCAGGCTCGAAGGGCCAAATGGCCTACTCCTGCACCTATTTTCTATGTTTCTATCAAAAGATCAGAAGTGGAAAGAGTGAGTAATCTCAAGTTCCTGGGCATCAATACCTCTGAGGATCTATCCAGGACCCAACATAGCTTTGCTGTTACAAAGAAGCACAACGGTAGCTAAATTTCATCAGGAGTTTGAGGAGATTTGGTTTGTCACCAAAGACTCTCACAAATTCCTACAGATGTACAATGGAGAGTATTCTAACTGGCTGTATAACCGTCTGGAATTACTGCATAGGATCAAAAGAAGCTGCAGAAAGTTGTGAATTCAGTCTGCCCCAGGACTTTCGGCCCATCTAGTCTATGCTGAAACCATTTAAACTGCCTACTACCATCGACCAGCACCAGTACCATAGTCCTCTATAACCCTACCATTCATGAACCTTTCCAAACTTCTCTTAAACGTTGAAATTGCGCTCGTGTGTACTACTTGTGTTGGCAGCTCGTTCCATACACTCATGACCATCTCAGTGAAGAGGTTTCCCCTCATGTTCCCCTTAAACTTCTCACCTTTCACCCTTAACCCATGACCACTCGTTGTAGTCCCACTGAACCTCAGTGCCTGCATTTACCCCATCTATACCCCTCATAACAGGCACCAGCCTCCCCAGCATCTAGGACATCTTCAAGAAGCAGTACTTCAGAAGAGTGACATTAAGGACCCCATCACCCAAGACATGCCCTCCTCTCATTGCTACCGTCAGGGAGGAGGTACAGGAGCCTGAAGACACACACTCAGCAATTCAGGAACAGCTTCTTCCCCTCTGCCATCAGGGAGGAGGGACAGGAGCCTGAAGACACACACTCAGCAATTCAGGAACAGCTTCTTCCCCTCTGCCATCAGGGAGGAGGTACAGGAGCCTGAAGACACACACTCAGCAATTCAGGAACAGCTTCTTCCCCTCTGCCATCAGGGAGGAGGGACAGGAGCCTGAAGACACACACTCAGCGATTCAGGAACAGCTTCTTCCCCTCTGCCATTAGGGAGGAGGGACAGGAGCCTGAAGACACACACTCAGCGATTCAGGAACAGCTTCTTCCCCTCTGCCATCAGGGAGGAGGTACAGGAGCCTGAAGACACACACTCAGCAATTCAGGAACAGCTTCTTCCCCTCTGCCATCCGATTTCAGAATGGATATTAAATCCATGACACTACCTCTCTACTTCTTTTATCTTTTCGCACTACGTATTTCATTTGACTTTTTAAATATATATTTTACTTTCTATAATTCACAGCTTTTAAAATTATGTATTGCATTGTACTGGTGTTTGCAAAACAACAAATTTCATGACGCACGTTGGTAAATCTAACTCTGATTCTGAAACTAACCGAAGCATGATCACTATATCGGAAGTGTTTTCCTACAAAAACTTCTGTCACCTGGCCTGTCTCATTCCCTGATAGGAACTTAGCATCACACTTCTCCAGTCTGGACCTCTACACACCTGTTTAAGGAAACTTTCCCGAACACATTTGACAAGCTCCATCTCATCCAGCCCTTTCCCAGTACGGGAATCGCAGTCACTGCTACCACGACCCACCACTGGCCTCGATGGCGGAGCGGGTTCTGCTTGTCCATAACCTTCTGTAACCTCTTGCAGTTCTGGACACTGGAGCCTCCACGCCCAGCTGTCAGAGTACTCTGTATGAAACATCTATAGAGATTTGAAAGATTCTTGGATGACATACCATATCTCCTCAAACTCTTCCTGAAGTTGAGCTGCTTGAATGTCTTCTTGATGATTGCATGAATATGTTGGGCCCAGGATAGATCTTTAGAGATGTTGACACCCAGAGACTTGAAGCTGCTCACCCTTTTCCAACATTGCACCAATTTTCAGGACCGTGGTGTTACATGACACAGTACAAAAACTAGACTAGACGGATTTTGCACCGTCTCGGATAGCAAGACCCTGCAGCGGATAGTGAGGTCAGCTGAGAAGATCATCGGGGTCTCTCTTCCCGCCATCACGGACATTTACACCACACGCTGCATCCGCAAAGGAAACAGCATTATGAAGGACCCCACGCACCCCTCATACAAACTCTTCTCCCTCCTGCTGTCTGGGAAAAGGCTCCAAAGCATTCAGACTCTCACAACCAGACTATGTAACTTCCCCCAAGCTAACAGACTCCTCAATGCCCAGACCCTGGACTGACACCTTGCCCTACTGTCCTGTTTATTATTTATTGTAATGCCTGCACTGTTTTGTGCATTTTACGCAGTCCAGTGTAGGTCTGTAGTCTAGTGTAGCTTTCTCTGTGTTGTTTTTTCACATAGTTCAGTCTAGTTTTTGTTCTGTGTAACGGTCCTGAAAAACGTTGTCTCATTTTTACTGTGTACTGTACCAGCAGTTATGCTCAAAATGACAATAAACAGTGACTTGTGTGTTTTCCCATCTTCCCCGTCCTGAAGGTCACAATCAATTCCTTTTGTCAGAACGTTTGACTATGGCCCAAGTGTGGAGAGAGGGAGGGAGGGAGAAGGAGGGAGAGAGAGAGAGAGGCAGAGACAGACAGACAGACAGACACTGAAGCAGGTCAACAGACTTTCATGCAACTATTGCAGAATTTTAAGGTGTACAAGATGATGAGAGGCATTGTTCATGTGGACAGTCAGAGGCTTTTTCCCAGGGCTGAAATGGCTAACACAAGAGGGCACAGGTTTAAGGTGCTTGGAAGTAGGTACAGAGGAGATGTCAGGGGTAAGTTTTTTACTCAGAGAGTGGTGAGTGCGTGGGATGGGCTGCCGGTGATGGTGGTGGAGGCGGATACGATAGTGTCTTTTAAGAGACTCCTCAATAGGTACGTGCTTAGAAAAATAGAGGGCTAAGGGTAGCCCTAGGTAATTTCTAAAGTAAGTACATGTTTGGCTCAGCATTGTGGGCCAAAGGGCCTGTATTGTGCTGTAGGTTTTCTATGTTTCGATGTAAGGAAAACAATAAACACTAGGCCAACAATGCCATTAATTAAAACTCTCAAGCTGTAAATAAAATGTCAACCGCGCAGTTGGAACCAATAACTAAATACTCGATGAGAACCACTGCTCTCCAGCATCAGTTGAAGCAGTGGTCCTCTTTCCTGCACAAGGGCGAGGGAAGGCAAGGTTCGTAAATGTTGCCGTGCTTTTGGTCAAGTCTCGACAGGTCTAGAACAAAAAGAAAGGAGCTGAATGCCACCACGCTGAAGCAGTATTTAGCTGGAACGTGCATTCTGATGAGTGCAGTTGCCAAAGCTGTGGTGCAACCTGTAGGAGTGTGTAAACCATGCAGCAGAGTCTGTGGTGGAGACACCTCGGTTTCTCTGACATTGAATAAGAAGTTGTGGTTGCAATAGCATTCAGCTGGCTGATCCGTCACACTCCTGTGAGAAAGTAGCTCAACAAAGTGCAGAAACACTGGTGTTGCTCTGCCTATCGGTTTTTTCACACCTCATCAGAACTGGAACAACGACTAACAGCTCAGAGGTCATTGCAAAAACAACAGTTAAACAACTTTACTTTCTACGTTCACATTCAGTACACAAGGGCTGCCATTTTCTTACCCACATCCCCTTCCCACTCTCGCGTGCATGCCCGGAACAGGGAAAGTGCCCATCCCAACTAAGTGGTTCCATAACCCAGATGAAGAGAACTTAACATGTAACTCATGTTACATGGGCCTCCAGTCCACCTCTCCTTTTTGTTCTTCCTCCCACAGGAATTTTTCCCCTTGCTGCTCGCCCCAGATGTCCGCGGGATAGCGAGCTCTTTGGGGAGTTGAAATCCAGGATGAAGGTCCCCCTTCCTGAAGGAGCGCTGAGTCCACTCCTCGACGTATTTTCAACGTTTGAGCAAGGACTATGACGGTCAGGGTACGTTTATGATCAAAGCATGCATGCAGCATACAACCCGAAGATTCAACATCCTCACAGACAGCCACGGAACGAGGAATCATCCTGGAACCCAGTTCAAAGAAATCAAACACCCAACGCACAAAATGAAAAGACAAGTCATGCACACAGCAAAAAACACGCAGAGTATTAAAAATCCAACCTCAGGGTTCCTGAACATTGAGCCCAATCCCCAATTGCCTTTGAACCATGACTTTTGCTTGGCTGTTTACAAAGGGCATCTACTTGTGGTTCAGCTGGGCTAACCTTTAAAGCTATTCTAAGATCAGCCTAACCCTCTCCACCTAACATCTGTGTGCCTATAGTGAACTGATACCTCTGACGTGCCCTCGAAACATCCCTCCGCTCACCTTACACATTAGCAATTACTACACTAGCCATTACCGTGATGACTGGGTGACAATTTCAGCGCCAGTCTGAAGTTGAAAAGTCAAAACGAGGCAGCAGGGTCCAGGCCCCAGAGCACATCGAGGAGACTGAACCCAATGCATGGACAATGGTTTAGGTGCCAGGCCAGGTTAGGGTATCAGGGCCTGAGGCGAGGAACGGGCTGGTTCAGATCACTGCTCCACGACGTTTTGTCACAACCACGGATTCGGCAGCGCAGTAGATTCAGCAATTGTGCTTGTGAATATGCGTGTGTCAGCTAATTATTATTTCGTGGTGATGGTATTATGTATAGTATTTATAGTATTATGATAGTATTAGTATAATATTTTCATTCCATCATAGTATTTGTCGCATCTTGGACACAGCACAGCAACACTTCACTGCCTGCTTGCATTCCGCCTTGCCTGAGAAGTTGGACTGTCAAGTCAACGGACTCTGAAGACTCGCCGTATTTGTTTTATCCTTAGTTATTCTTTTCATCCGCAGTGTCGGCTTCATTTTCCGTTTGAGAGCTTTAGTTGACGGCCCTGTTTGGCCTAGTGCTTACTTTTCATGGGTTCTTTTGCGTTTCTTTATTTTGTGGCTGCCTGTTAGGAGACAAATCCCAAGGTTTTATAATACGAGGGGTGATTGATAAGCTCCTGGCCTATAAGTTCGAGTCAATTTTAGAAAACCTAGCACATTTATTTTGCAACATAGTCCCCTCCTACATGTACACATTTAGTCCAGCGGTCGTGGAGCATACGGATCTTGGACCGCCAGAGAGTGTCCGCAGATGGGTGATTGATAAGTTTGTGGCCTAAGGTAGAAGGAGACGACTTATACAGCTTTCGTCACATGCAAGTGTAGTTCAATTCTTTGAGTGACTATGCAGAACGTTTGAAGTTAATAATTCATCTCCCATAACAGTGTCCTGTCTCTTAGTATCTGACTTACCAAGTTACTATACTTTGCATTGGCCAAGTTAATTTCCATCTGCCATTTCTTTGCCCATTTGCAACTGATCTATATCCCGTTGTACTCTTTGTCTTGGTATCCTCTGGGATTGTCCTGGGAGCTGGCGTGGGTTCAACGAGCCAGATACCCTCCTTAAGAATGGCACATTGGTCCTAGCAGCAGCGTGGTCAACGATGACAGCACAAATCCCCAGGTTCTCTGGGGATTTTGTGTGGGCAGACAACATGTTCTCAGTGCAAGTTTAAAATCTCCCCAAATTTCTTTGGGCTTCAAGGGGAAATTAATTGACGAATGTCCTGACAATGTCTACTTCCTATTAATCGAACAGCTGGAGACCAGGGTCGGTTGCTGTATGTGAGACCTGGAAAACCATCGGCTTTGCGTTCTGAAAGATCTAAAGAAAAAACACCTCATTTCTCACAAACTCACCACAGGATGTTTTTCCCCACCTAGTTCTGGAGCTGCTGATGCTCACTGTCTACTGTCATTTCAATAAAGATCAGACAAGGGTCAAGTTGTAATGGGTATTGAACATCAAAGGGCAACACAGGATGATGAACCTGCCCCTGCTTATCTGACAAACACACACACACACACATACACACACACACAGGCACACACACACACACACGCACACACACATACACACTAAGACACACATGCACACTCACACACGCACACATACACACACACACTAAGACACACATGCACACTCACAATCACTCACACACACTAACACTCATTCACACACACACTAACACACACACGCACACACACATACACACTAAGACACACATGCACACTCACAATCAAACACTCACACACACTAACACTCATTCACACACACATGCACACACATACACTCTAACACACACATGCACACTCACAAACACTCGAACACACACACTAACACTCACACACAGATATAGATACAGTCACATGCAAACGATTCTCTCTCTCACACACACACACACACACACACACAATTACAGAGACTCAGTTACATCCACATCTCTACACAGTCACACCGATAAACACACAGTCTCTCTATTTTTCTCTCTCCCTCTGTATCTCTCTCTCCCCCTCTCTTTTCCACACATATGCAGTACATACCTCACACACCTATAAATATGCACACTGTCACACATACAGGTATATACAGCCACAGGGACACACCTACACACCCACCCACACACACACACAGATTCATGCAGACACACTCAAACACAGAGATTCATACAGTCACAGACACACTCGCACACAGAGATACACACAGTCACACCGTCAGACACACTCACACACAGAGATACACACAGTCACACTGTCAGTCACACTCACACACAGAGATACACACAGTCACACCATCAGACACACTCACACACAGAGATACACACAGTCACACCATCAGACACACTCACACACAGAGATACACACAGTCACACCGTCAGTCACACACACTCACACACAGAGATAGTTTCAGGGATGGGAAGGACAGATTGAAAAGCAGCACTGTGAAACCGCACTGAAAAGTTCTCCCCCCCTGATGTTTACAAGCCTGCTTCTCACACTTCCTAAACTTATTGCTATTATATTGCCTTCCGTGACACTACAATTAAATTGAAGTTGTAGGGGTTTTTTTCGCCCACGTTAGCTATTTTTCAGCCTGCACTACATGAGATTGCGTCATGTGGGTTTACAGAGCCCTCCAAGTACACGTTTCCTGCAATGAACGCTTTCACATTGCGTGACAGAGTTTCAGCTCATTGCGGAGAGACTGCTCACTTCGAGCACATGGGCAGGAGCAGCCGGGGAGCCTGTGCGCTGACGAGAGAAAAGAAATCATAGTAAAACTCTGGACACCAACCTGCATCTTCAAAAAAGGTGACTAACATTCCCTTTATTTAACTGTGAGCTAAAGATTTATCTTGTGTTATTTCTCAATGAGATGCCGCATCATTGTTATACTTAGCTTTGAAATCATAATTTGTGAATTAATTGTAACATCAGAACAAAAATCAGTGGAGAATTCAGAGAAAGGGGTGGTCAATGGTCAAGAGAACTGGCTTTGGTCTGACTGATATGTGTTTAGGATAGATAATGCGAAGTCTGCCTGGACTGGGCTGATCGTATTGGGTATGGTTCTGGTCGGGTTAGACTGTGTTACTTTGAGTAAGTGAGAATCAGAATCAGGTTTAATATCTTTGCCATCAGGAAGAAGGCACAGGAGCCTCGGGATTCTCATCACCAGGGTCAAAAACAATTACTACCCCCTCAACCACCAGGCTGTTGACCCTGGAACACATCTTGAAAGGGGATATCTTCATTCAACTTCATTTTGACCATCACTGAACTGTTCCCACAACCTATGGGCTCACTTTCAAGGACGCTTCATCTCATGTTCTCGATATTTATTGCTTATTTATTTATTATTATTATTTCTTCTTTTAGTACTTACACAATTTGTTGCCTTCTGCACTCTGGTTGAATGACCACATTGGGCAGTCTTTCATTAATTCTGTAATTGTTACTATACTATAGATTTATTGAGTCCGCCCACAGGAAACGGAATCTCAGAGTTGTACGTGGTGACCTATATGTATTTATAATAATAAATTTATTTTGAGCTTTGAATATGCTCTCTTCTTATTACTGCCATTAACAGATTTAGTAGGTACATTCAATTTGTCAGAAAAATGTATACAATATACATCCTGAAATTCTTTTTTCAGGGGAGAGTCCTTCTTCGTCTTTCTGAACTCCGTCAAGTACAGGCTCGGAAACATCAAATGTTGACCATTTGTTAAGCCTCTCGTACCTGGGATCAGTCTTACGAACCTCCTCTGACCCCTCGCCAGCACCCACACATTTAATACAAGTAAGTGTGAGGTCTTTCACTTCGGTAGGACCAACCGGGGCGGGTCGTGCACAGTGAACGGGAGGGCGCTGAGGAGTGCAGTAGAACACAGGGATCTGGGAATACAGGTCCATAATCCATTGAGAGTGGCGTCACAGGTAGACAGGGTCGTAAAGAAACCTTTCGGCACATTGGCCTTCATGAATCAATACACTGAGAACAGGAGATGGGATGTTATGTTGCTGTATAAGACGTTGGTGAGCCCTCATTAGCAGTATTGTTTGCAGTTTTCCTGTGTACCTACAGGAAAGATGTAAACAAGCTTGAAAGAGTGCAGAGAAAATTTACAGCGATGTTGCCAGGTCCTGAGTTATAAGGAAAGATTGAATAGGTTAGGGACTTCATTCCTTGGAATGTAGAAGATAGAAGGGAGATTTGATATACAAAATCATGAGGGGTACAGGCAGGGTAAATGCAAGCAGGCTTTTTCCACTGAGGTTGGGTGGGACTACAACCAGAGGTCATGGGTTAAAGGTGAGAGGTGGGAGTTTGAGGGGAATGTGCAGGGAAGCCTTTTCACGCAGAGGGTGGTGAGACCGTGGAACGAGCTGCCAACACAAATGGTGCATGCAAGCTTGATTTTAACGTTTAAGAGAAGTTTGGATAGGTACATAGATGGGAGGGGTACAGGGGGGCAATGGTCCAGATGCACGTCAATGGCAATAGGCAGTTTAAATGGTTCAGCACGGACTAGATGGGCCAAAGGGCCTGTTTCTGTGCTGTACTTTTCTATGGCGCTATGACTATCTTTTCCTAGATACGGGTCAAAATTCCAAATGCAGTCTGCCCAGAGCCCCAGCAGGACGTCCTTCCTTTCATCTCCCAGCTTTCTCAAAATAAACGCTAACATTGAAGTTGCAATCCTTACTATCAAATCAATCTGCACGTCAACCTTGAAGGAATGCAGAACTAGGAATACCAATTACGTTTGCACTTCGCATCTCTGAATTCTTACCTTATTTAGACTAAAAACAATCAGTAGTTACTTTATTAGTTACCTCCTGTGTTTAATAAAGAAGCCGCTGAATGTATGTTTGTAGTCTTGGCTGCTGTAATCAAAGATGCAGCCTGGCCTGCTGAGTTCCTCCAGCATGGTGTGTGTTTATAAAATATGTTTGATTAGTTTTGCAATGACTTTAACTGTGTTGAGAACATTATTGCTTTGTGATTTAGACATGTTTAAAGAAACAACTATGGAATCACCGAATTTGTTAAAAGAAGCTTTTTAACGTATGTTATTGTCGTAGTGTTTTGGGTTCACACCTTTCCTCTCAAAGTGGTTCTCTGAATTACTGTCACCTTCCTGTCAGACTAGACTAGGCTAGCCAATGATTTCTCTTATTAATGAGTCATTGTCACTCGCAGGACGTTTTTCTGCTTATCACACCCTTTTCTGTAACTCTAGGATCTGTTGTACGTGAAGATCCCAGGTTAGCCTTTTCTGACATACTCAAAGTTCCCTGTCTGCCACCAACAGCCATTCCACAGTCACTGAGGTCACATTTCTTCCCTCATTTTGATATTTGGTCAGAACAACAACTGACCCTCTCGACCATGGCTGCATTGCCTTTATGCATTGAGATGCTGCCACGCGATTGGCTGATGAGGTATCTGCATTAGCGAGGTGTACAGGTGCACTTAGTAAAGTGGCTGCTGAGGGTAGATCTCCCCCACTTCCTACCCCATTGCCTGACCTTACAATTCCCGATGGTTCAGATGGATGTAGCTTCATTGGCTTGGGCTCAGCTTGATCTTATTTTTAGACCATTGTCATGAAGGATTAACAGTTAGAGGCATCAAGTTCACCTGCTAACCTCTTGTTTAAGAGCCATGGAAAACAACAGCACAGAAACCGGCCCTTCAGCCCATCTAGCCCCATGCTGGCCCATTTAAACTGCCTAGTCCCATCAACCTGCACTGGGACCATAGCCCTCCATACCCTACAGTCAACAGTGAATGCACCACTTGTGCTGGCAGCTCATTCCACACTCTCACCACCCTCTGAGTGAAGAAGTTTCCCCTCGTGTTCCCCTTAAACTTTTCACCTCTCACCTCTGGCTGTAATCCCGCTAAATTTCAGTGGAAATTTACCCTATCTATACCCCTCATAATTTTGTATACCCTATCAAATCTCCTCTCAATCTTCTACGCCCCAAGGTATAAAGTCCTGACCTACTCAATCTTTCCTTATAACTCAGGACCCCCAGCCCCAGCAAGACCCTTGGAAATTTTCTCTGTACTCTTTCAACCTTATTTACATCTTTCCTGTAGGGAGGTGACCAAAACTCTAAATTAGATATAACCTTCATACAACTTAAGTGTATCATCCCATGTCCTGTCCTCCAGTACTTTGACTTGGGGAAGGCAATGTGCCAAAAGCTTTCTTTACGATCCGATCTACCCATCACACCACTTCCAATGAATGCCGTAATTAACTCCCACAGCTCCTGAAAGGAATCCCAGATCCCGAAAAGTTCCCGCGTGAAAAGATTTTTCCTCAAGTGACTCTGAACGTTTAATAATTCAGCACTAGGTCACGCCCTTCAGCCCAGCAATTGAAGTAACCTCGTCTGTCTGCACAAGGCCCAGGCTTCTCCCCTATCTGATAAAGTCTCTTCAGCTTTGCTCTCACGCCTCCCCCAGCAGGTGAATTCCACCTCCTCATCTGCAAAAACCGTCCCCACACATGGTGGTTGTCCACCAGGCCTGCCGATGGTAGGAAACCAGTGCGGGGGATTTTTTAAAGTGGAAAAGCAGTTCCGCTCTCTCAAACTCAGAAGTCTGGGTCCAGTGGTACGAAGAAGCGTCACAAACTGGGGGTCTTCCTTGTTTGTAGCGGATGACCGTGACGTCTTGTGTGTCCTGTCACGGAGCGTCGCAGATCCGTCTTCCTGGCCCTTGGATCTCACTGTAGATATCACCCTCCCAGTCCGCCGGAGCTGACTTCCCATGCTAGGACAGGGGTGTGAGGCCGCTGGCTACCATCACAGGTCGAAGTGGAGAAGAACTGAATGAAATCAAGTGGCCATTTTAATCGGTACACTTGTACACTTGCTTTTTAATGTAAGTATCTAACCAGCCAATCACGTGGCAGCAACTCAATGTATAACCGCATGCAGACTTGGTCAAGAGGTTGAGTTGCTGATCAGGCCAAACGTCAGAACGGGGAAGAAATGTGATCCGAGTGACTTTGACACCGGAATAATTGTTGGTGCCAGATGGGGGGTGTGAGTATCTTCTGCTGTTCTCCCAGGATTTTCACAGATATCAGTATAAAGTTGACTGAGAATGGTTTGAGAAACATAAAAGACGTCAAGTGTAGATGAGAACACCTTGTTAACGAGAGAGGTCAAAGAAAAATGGCCGGACTGGCTCAAGCTACCTAATAAAGAGGCCACAGAGCATAGGATTATTTTAACCAGGTGCTCAATATTCTACACTGGCCATTTACAATTAGCACCAAGTTCTTACAGGTTGCTATCGTCAGGGTGTAAACAGGGACAAGCTCCCACCACCGAGTAAGTGCTCGCGATAGTGTGCAACTTAAATAGCTTCTGACAACCAAGTTCTTCACGGGCGGTTTAGCTTCTAAGCCTGGCAGGAGGAGGTGGTGGGGGTGGAGGGGAGAGCCCACTGCACGGGCAACAGGTACTGGCACGGCTTGCGTATCCAGACAGCCAGGACGCAACATCCATTGCCGGCCCTAGCCAACAGAGGCCTCACACTGATCGGAATTCAGGGATTGCTCCCGCCGCTCCCACAGAACTACCGATCACCGCACAGCCGACGTAATGATGACTGAGTCCGCTTCCGGCAAGTTCTAACTCTTAAGCGCCTGGTCTGTTTATGGGGCTTAGCGGCCAGCGACCCGGGTTCAATTCCTGCCGCTGCCTGTAAGGAGTTCGTGCAGCGCCTTCTCCCCGTGACCGCGTGCGTTTCCTCCCGGCGCTCCGGATCCCTCCCACACCCCACAAATGTACGGCATAGTTGGGCGTAATTGGGCAGTGTGGGCTGACTAGGCCGGAAGGGCTGAAACTGCACGGTATCTCTACATAAATAGACATAGATTACCACGAGTCCCTTCACTTTAGAGAGATGATACCGTTTCGACCTGTACTTCACTGGTCAGTTCAGCTTCAGTTTAATGCCATTTAGAAACCACAAATGCAATGCGTTTTAAAAATGAGACAATGGTCCTCCAGAATGATATCACAAAAGCACACGACAGAACAGACTACACCGGAAAATCCATGTAACATTTGACAATCCCCAATCCAGAGTCCGGAGAGGCTGCTGCGTTTTAATATCAGTCTCCATGGTGCAGTCCAGCCGTCAGTTATCACTATTTGAGCAGTGGGTGTCTCCTCGCCACCAACACTTCCCGTTAACAAAGTCGATTAAACACTGTTCCTTTTATTTTTAATGACACACATATAATTTAGACAGCGATTTATTGGCATAGAGTTGAAACTCCCAGAGGATTTCTAACTTACAAAAGATTTCAAAGCTACAAAGGATTTCCAACCACAGGTACAATTCATACAAGGTAAAAAGACACCCCAACAATTTGCAGACAAGTGCGTCATCCATCAGAGAAATCGAAGACTAAGGAATGAATTCTAGATCTTTCTGTCAACTTGTCAGTTAGAATCAGAATCACTTTATTGGCAGTATGTGAAGCATACGGTAGGCTTATTCAGAAAGTCAGAAGGCATGGGATCCAGGGAAGTTTGGCCAGGTGGATTCAGAATTGGCTTGCCTGCAGAAGGCAGAGGGTTGTGGTGGAGGGAGTACATTCAGATTGGAGGGTTGTGACTAGTGGTGCCCCACAAGGATCTGTTCTGGGACCTCTACTTTTTGTGATTTTTATTAACGACCTGGATGTGGGGGTAGAAGGGTGGGTTGGCAAGTTTGCAGACGTCACAAAGGTTGGTGGTGTTGTGGATAGTGTAGAGGATTGTCGAAGATTGCAGAGAGACATTGATAGGATGCAGAAGTGGGCTGAGAAGAGGCAGATGGAGTTCAACCTGGAGAAGTGTGAGGTAGTACACTTTGGAAGGACAAACTCCAAGGCAGAGTACAAAGTAAATGTCAGGATACTTGGTAGTGTGGAGGAGCAGAGGGATCTGGGGGTACATGTCCACAGATCCCTGAAAGTTGCCTCACAGGTAGATAGGGTAGTTAAGAAAGCTTATGGGGTGTTAGCTTTCATAAGTCAAGGGATAGAGTTTAAGAGTCGTGAGGTAATGATGCAGCTCTATAAAACTCTGGTTGGGCCACACTTGGAGTACTGTGTCCAGTTCTGGTCACCTCACTATAGGAAGGATGTGGAAGCATTGGAAAGGGTACAGAGGAGATTTACCAGGATGCTGCCTGGTTTAGAGAATATGCATTATGATCAGAGATTAAGGGAGCTAGGGCTTTACTCTTTGGAGAGAAGGAGGATGAGAGGAGACATGATAGAGGTGTACAAGATATTAAGAGGAATAGACAGAGTGGACAGCCAGCACCTCTTCCCCAGGGCACCACTGCTCAGTACAAGAGGACATGGCTTTAAGGTAAGGGGAGGGAAGTTCAAGGGGGATATTAGAGGAAGGTTTTTCACTCAGAGAGTGGTTAGTGCGTGGAATGCACTGCTTGAGTCAGTGGTGGAGGCAGATACACTAGTGACGTTTAAGAGACTACTAGACAGGTATATGGAGGAATTTAAGGTGGGGGGGGTTATATGGGAGGCAGGGTTTGAGGGTCGGCACAACATTGTGGGCCGAAGGGCCTGTAATGTGCTATGTTCTATGTTCTATACCGGAATTGATTGTGTTTCGGGGCCAAGCATAAAACATGGGACAATATCATAACAGACAATTCCCCAATGCTCTCTTGACAATTCCTAACAATTCCCTAACAATTCCTAACCCTTCCCTAATGATTTCTTAACAATTCCTAACAATTCCCTAACAATTCCTAACTACCAACATTGCTTTCCTTTGATTAAATCATGGACCAACAAGAACCTTATTGTTCCCTTGTTTACAACAAGGAATATTGGTTAGAACTTCTAGTAAGTTCTTCACCCCCTCCCCTTCTTTCTTTTTCCAATCCTCATTCGGGCTCCCCTCTTACCCGTTCTCTTCTTCTCACCTGCTCATCGGCTCCTTTGTGGTTGCCTCCTCCTTCCCTTTCTTCCGCGGTCCACACTCCTCCCTTTTCTGATTCTTTCTTCTTCAGACCTTTACCTCTTCCTCCACCCATCAACTTTTCAGCTTCTCACTTCAACCCCCTCCCCCACTCACCCACCTTCCCCCCTCACCTGGTTTCACCTATCTCCTACCGGGTTGTACGCCATCCCCCCCCCCCACCCCTCCCCACCCCCAAACTTTTTATTCTGGCGTTTTCTCTGTTACTTTCCAATCCTGATGAAGAATCTGGGGCTGAAGCTTCATTTAGTCTTCTCCATGGATGCTGCCAGAGCTGCTGAGTGCGTGTGCCGCTAGAAGCTTAACTTAGTCAAAAACAACCCTGGGACTCTGGAAAGAGCATTTCTGCCCCGTTAGAAGTTCACAACAAACTCTTTGTCTTCTGCTCATGAGTGCTCATTAGTGAACCACAGTAACGGATTTTGTGAGCAGTATTGTGGTATTATGGTATCAGAATACAAACAAACTATATTTCAGCTTTGTGGTGTCTAACGTGGTGTCCTCGAGATCTACTTACGCACGAAGAGTTGCGTTCCTGTCTCAAAACACATATCTGCCTGCAGACCTATTTTCATTTTGTGGGTGGCAGTGACATCATCAAGTAGTAGAAAACGTGGACACGGCTCAGTCTACCATGGGTAAAGCCCTCTCCATCACTGAGCACAACTGCACAGAGAGCAGGATCCTTGATCAGGGACCCACACCCAGGACGTGCTCTCTTCTCCCTCCTGCCATCAGGAAGAAGGTACAGGACCAAGACCACCGGGTTAAGGGTCGGTTATTACCCCTCAACCGTCAGACTCCTGAACCAGAGGGGATAACTTACAACCTATACTCTCACTTTCAAAGGCTCTTCATCTCATGTTCTGGATATTTATTGCCCATTTATTTATTAATTTTTCTCTCCATCACACCACTCCCACAGAACAATGACTGAAACTGTGAGAACACACAAGGACTCAAATATTTGCACTAACGGCACTTTGTGCATTACTGTGATATTCTGGTGCTGCTGCAACTTATTTTCTGCTGCTTATCTATTTAAAACTGTTTTTCTATTCCTGTCTTGTTTTTATCTGCTGCTTTGCTTGATTGCCTAAGAGGAAGCCAAACAGAGTTTTGTTGTACCAATGTATAATGACACTAAAGATCATTCAATTCAATATTTGCACTGTTTATTGTCTTTTGCACACTGGCTGTCTGTCCTGTTGGGCACAGTTTTTCTTTGACTCTGTTATGGTTCTTGGACTTACTGAGGATGCCCGCAGGAAAACGGATCTCAGGGCTGTATATCAAGACATATACGTGCTTTGGTAATAAGTTTGCTTTGAATTTTTTGAACTTCGAACTTTTTTGCCCATTTCCCTCCACAGATGCTGCCCGACCCACTGAGGTCTCCAGTAGAATATCAGATCACTTTCTTTATTTATTTATTGTGCTACCGCGCAGAATAGGTCATCCCATCCCTTCGAACCGCGCTGGCTGGCAACTCCTGATTTAACCCTGGTCTAACCCCAGGATGGTTTACAATGACCAATTAACCTGCCAATCGGTACGTCTTTGGACTGTGGGAGGAAACCAGAGCACCCGGAGGAAACCCACGTGCACGTGGGGAGGAATGTACAGCTCCCCCCCCCGGCTGCAATAGCGTCGCACTAACCGCCTCGTTACGCTGGCGCCGGAATGTGTGGCGACACTTGTGGGCTGCCCCCTCCCCGAACACCCTCGAGTGCGCTGCTTGTTAATGCAAATGGCGCGATCTAGGGCTTGTTTTGACATTATCGTAATAAGCGACACCACTATAGTAGGCCGTATCTCGGGTAATGACGAGTCTGAGTACAGAGAGGAAATTAAGAACCTGGTGGCATGGTGCGAAGACAATAACCTATCCCTCAACGTCAGCAAGACAAAGGAATTGGTTGTTGACTTCAGAAGCTTTAAGTTCCTCGGTGTGAGTATCACAAATGACCTGACTTGGTCTAACCAAGCAGAGTCCACTGCCAAGAAGGCCCATCAGCGCCTTTACTTCCTGAGAAAGCTGAAGAAATTTGGCCTGTCCCCTAAAACCCTCACTAATTTTTATAGAAGCACCGTAGAAAGCATTCTTCTAGGGTGCATCACAACCTGGTATGGAAGTTGTCCTGTCCAAGACCGGAAGAAGCTACAGAAGATAGTGAACGTAGCCCAGCACATCACATAAACCAATCTTCCATCCTTGGACTTGCTATATACCACACGCTGTCGGAGCAGTGCTGCCAGGATAATTAAAGACATGACCCACCCAGCCAACACATTTTTTGTCCCTCTTCCCTCCAGGAGAAGGTTCAGGAGCTTGAAGATACGTACGGCCAGATTTGGGAACAGCTTTTTTCCAACCATGATAAGACTGCTGAATGGATCCTGACCCGGATCTGGGCCGTACCTTCCAAATATCCGGACCTGACTTGCACTACCATACTTTCCCTTTTCTATTTTCTAATTATGATTTATAATTTAAATTTTTATTATATCTACTTCGATTTGTACTTCAGGGAGCGCGGTGTGCAGAATCAAATATCGCTGTGATGATTGTACGCTCTAGTATCAATTGTTTGGCAACAATAAAGTAATAATAAATAAATAAACTTGAATCTTGAGAACTTAATTCACTTCCGCCAGTTGTTTGGTCAGCTCAACCCCTTTCTCTCTGTTTCTTTCAGACCGGCTTCGCGATGAACTCCACAGTAAGTCCAGGGACGGATGGGAATGAGTCCGTCGGTCCTGACGTCCCCTGCAATCAGACCATGTGTGGAATTCAGCTTGGGGTATACGGTGTAGCATTAGCGGTAATGTACAGCGTCACCTTCATTGTGAGCCTGACCATGAACTGCCTGACTCTGTGGCCAATCATCTTACAAGTGAAGCAGAAGAACACTCTCGGAATTTACCTTTTAAGCCTCAACATATCCGATCTCCTCTATGCTTTGACTATCCCCCTCTGGATCATCTACTATTATAATGGCCACCGGTGGAACTTTGGGTGGATCACTTGCCACTTCTCAGGGTTCATCTTCTACTCCAATGTCTACATCAGCATCCTGCTTCTCTGTTGCATCTCCATGGACCGCTACCTCGCCGTCATCTATCCGATGAGATCCCAGAACTTCCGCCGGCCCAGCGTGGCTATAAAGATCAGCCTCCTTGTATTCCTGTCTGTCTTTGTCATTCATCTCTTCATCCTCTTCGGGACATTCCTCGACACCAAGCCCGACATGGCCAACCTGACCTGCTTCGAGCACATCCCGCTCGTCAAGACGGTGGCCATCGCGAACTACGGCCGGGTTTTCATTGGGTTCCTGCTCCCGCTTCTGCTTATGATATTCTGTTACCAGCGGATCTTCAGGGGAATCAGGAAGAGCTCGACTCTTCAGGGAAAGCAAAAGGCCAAAGTGAAGCAGCTCTCGATATCGGTCATCATCATTTTCCTCGTGTGCTTTGGCCCCTATCATCTCATTCTCCTGTTCAGGACAATTAACTTCTCTCTGATGGAATGCACTTGTCACTTTGAACAGCAAATTCTTTTCTACTTTAGCATTTCCTTGGCCATCTCCAGCTTCAACAGTGCGTTGGACCCGATCCTTTATGTACTGGTCAGTGACAACGCCAAAAGGGACCTCAAGAGGTCATTTGCCTCTATTGGATATGGAAATCTCAGAAAGAAATCTCAAAGCACGTCTCCAACTTTGTTCAGTAGGGTCACGGTTTGACCTGACCGTGGCCACAACGAGACTAGCATGGTGGCCCAGTGGGTAGAGTCGTTGTCACACAGCTGCAGAGGCCCAGGATCAAAACAACCCCCAGCACTCTGCACATGAAGCTTCCGCATTTGCCCAGTGACTACACGGGCTTCCTGTGTCATCCCAAAGACATGTGGGCTGAGGGGGAGGGGTAAACAGCCACTGTAAATTAGAGTGATGCTGGGGTTGATCCAGTCTGTGGGTGAGGTGTAGAATGGAAAGGGGGCTTTTAATGAAGGTAGAATATTCCAGCATAGCACAGACATGATTTCTTGAAAAAGTTCTCAGCTGCTTCCTTCCGGACGGCGTGTCGTTTTCCTCTGCTGGCTATTTATAAGTAGTAACTAGTTATGTGAAGGGAGCACTTTGTTCTGTGGTTGTAATGAAGCAAAAGCTATTCCCATTTTCCCAGCAGCAATTTTGGAGAGGGAGAGGGAGAGGGAGAGGGTCAGAGGGAGAGGGAGGGAGGGAGAGAGAGAGAGAGGGAATAAGGGAGAGAGAGAGGGAATGAGGGAGAAGGAATGAGGGAATTGGAGAGAGAGCGGGGGAATGAGGGAGGGAGGGGGAGAGAGAGAGAAATGAGGGAGGGAGAGGGAATGAGGGAATGGGAGGGGGGGAATGAGGGAGGGAGGGGGAGAGAGAGAGAAATAAGGGAGGGAGAGGGAATGAGGGGGAGAGAGAGGGAATAAGGGACATGCAGGCTTGTATGAATGAAGGTCCTGAAGCTACACTGAGAGATAGCCAAGGTACAGAGATGTCCGGCCATGACTTAGGGCTCCCACTCATTCTCAAAATATTCAGCTCTCTCTGCTGCAGTCAGGCAAAATCTCTACAACTGATATGAGTTTAGGGTCTATTAAAGAAAATACCGATGGTACCCTGCATTGTACAGTATATGTAAGAGTGCATTGAATAGTTTTACCAAAATCAGACCAAACTCATCTCAGACATGTAACTGGAAAATGCTGCTCAGCAAATTACACGGCTAATGAAACTAGTTTTAGGTTTACAGATCAATGTTTGCATTGTAACTTGGAATTACTTGAAATACAATGAATTTTAAAATGTTCCTTTTTATTTTTTGAAGAATTATTTTATTACATTACATTTCGAGCCTCTGCTTGTGTGTGTTTGTACACGTCTGTGTGCGTGTATGCGTGTGCACATATGTATGTAGGCATGCGAGCAGGTATGGCACGTGTGTTCGAGCGTGGCTGCATGTCTGTACGTGCGTGAGTATGCAGATTGCGTGTGGGTGTGTGCAAGACTGTGAGAGCATGTGAGAAATGCATACGAGTGTGTGTGTGTGTGCGCGCGTGCAGGTGTGAGCACACGTGTGTTTGCGTGTGCGTGTTTATGCACATGTGTGTTCTAATCTTTACTTAACACATTATTTGGTGTTTAAGAAATGAAATTATATTCAGTTCAGCTTGCAAGAGAATTATTTTGTTTGATTGTCCAGACCAGGACAGCACTACAAATGTGCCCAGCAACAGCCATCTCCAACAAGGAGAGTCCAGTCACCCTTTGTTGATAATCATCAGCTTTGTGTGTTAGAGTCGTAGAATCATAGAAAAGTACAGCACAAAAACAGGCCCTTCAGCCCATCTAATCCATGCTGAACCATTTAAACTGCCTACTCCCATCAACGGGACCATAGCCCTCCATACCTCTCCCATCCGTGTACCTATCCAAAATTCTCTTAAACATTGAAATCGAGCTCGCATGCATCACTTGTGCTGGCAGCTCGTTCCCTGCTCTCACCACCCTCTGAGTGAAGAGGTTTCCCCTCATGTTTTCCTTAACCTTTTCACCTTTCACCCTTCACCCATGACCTCTGGTTGTAGTCCTACCCAACCTCAGTGGAGAAAGCCTGCTTGCATTTACCCCGTCTATACCCCTCACAATGTTGTAAATCACTTCTCAGTCTTCTATGTTTCAAGGAGTAAAGTCCTAATCTAGAACATAGAAGCGGGGTGGCAACCACAACAGACCCCAGGGCATGTGGTCCCGGGTTAAAATCCAGCCGAGTCCTTGCCCGCTTTCCATCCGTGCTGGGTTCCATCCACTTCACAACTTGGCCTCGTGAGAAACAGATAGGTGCTAGAAAAATGACAAGGTTGCCACAAGGCACAAAGGGGAACAAAGCTGGAACGGAGAGGGTTGAGAGGGGTCCTCAGAGTCCTCTGGGAGGCACCAATATGTCACAGAGTTACCAACATTCTGGTTCAGCCTAGCGTTGCAAAGAGTCAGGGAAAAGTACAGCCCAAAACAGGCCCTTCAGCCCTTCTAGCCCATGCTGGCACATGTAAAGGGCCTACTCTCATTGAGACCACAGCCCTCCGTACCCCTCCCATCCACGTACCTGTCCAAACTCCTCTTCAATGTTGAAATCAAGCTCGCATGCACCACTTGTGCTGGCAGCTCATTGCACACCCTCAGACACATCTACAATCTACAGACACATCCTTACCAGTCTTGTGGTTCAACTGTAAGCGCACGAGGAGCTGTTTCCCCCGCGGTGAGTGACTCACCTCCTGACACCACAGAGCTCAGCAAAGGTCAGCAATGATCTGTAATTCCATTTTGTTTCATTGTTTATTCAGACCAGCTTCAGGCCTTCATTCGTACAAGCCTGCGCCACCCACCTTAAAACTCCAAGCCCCTCTTTGGACTGTGTGAGGAAACCCACGCAGTCACAGGGAGAACGTGCAAACTCCACACCGGCAGCGGTGGCGTTGAACCCGGGTCGTCTGAACTGACTGCCACGCTGCCGTGCGCTTTCTCCTGCTTACGGACGGTGACGGAACTGAACCCTCGTCACCAACGCTGAGCAAAAAGGTTACGCTAGCCGCTAGGCTACCCTGCCATCCCAAAACTATTCTGAAAAAGTAATTGAAAAACACATGGACCCCATACAGGCTGCAATGGAACTGTACCCAGGTTACCGGTGCCACGCCAACTGTTACAATGCCGCGAGCAGTCCTCAACAGGTCGTTGAATTGAAGTCACGATCGGATTTGAACTCAGTTCATTGTTTGCCCAGTGTATCAGTTTACTAATCTGACTCATCCGGCAACTTTTCCACCACACCACCTATCAGACAGGGACTTTTTAATACTCTCCACTCGCGTGGCAGCTCACGTAAGCTCGGCCCCATTCAGGACAAAGCAACTTATTTCATTGACCCCCGTCCCCATCCACAACTGCTTTGTTTTGCAGCTACAAAACATTAAACTAATTCGAAGGAAGACTCGGGAGTCTGGGACTGCCTTGTGTCTACTTTCAGCACCTATCACATGGTAGCGTGATGGCGTATTCCATTTACTTACTTTTGCAGTAATTATTTAAATGAACACAAATGCTTAATCAATCCATATAGAAGATCACTCAACTATTATTAGAATATTAAATACACACAATAACATTAACCATCCATTTGATCCACCACAGGCGCAATGCATACCAACTCCAACCACAAATGCGGGGCAGTTTTTCTCCCCCGGGTCCTTTCAATGGCACACGGTTCTGTTCCAACGGGATGCCACGGTAGCACTGTGGTTAGCGTTACAGCGCCAGCAACCCGGGTTCAACTCCACTGCTGTCTGCGAGGGGCTTCACGTTCCCCCCGTGACCTCGTGGTTTTCATCCAGGTGCTCCAGTTTCCCCCTGCTTCCCAAAGACAAACGGGCCGGTAGGTTAATTGGTGCAACTAGGCAGTGCAGGTTTGCTGAGTCGGAAGGCCCCGTTACCGTGCTGTCGTTATGTGACGTGTCGTCCTTCCATGACCGTGATTGTTCTTGGCAAATTTTTCTACAGAAGTGGTTTGTCATTGCCTTCTTCTGGGCAGTGTCTTTACAAGACGGGTGACCCCAGCCATTATCAATACTCTTCAGAGATTGTCTGCCTGACGTCTGTGGTCACATAACCAGGACTTCTGATCTGCACCGGCTGCTCGTACGACCGTCCACCACCTGCTCCCATGGCTTCACATGACCCTGATCGGGGGCTAAGCAGGTGCTACACCTTGCCCAGGGGTGACCTGCAGGCTAGCGGAGGGAAGAAGCATCTTAAACCTCCTTTGGTAGAGACGTATCTCCACCCCACCAACCATGCAGTTTCGAAGGAGAGGAATAAAGACAATGTGCTGGAGGAACTCAGTCCTGAGGAAGGATCTTGGCCCAAAACATCAACTAGGGAAGGAGCGCCTTACACCTCCTTTGGTAGAGACATATCCCATCCCATGTTACCAAGCTGTATCTCTAAATCATCAAAACCCAATAGGCTTTGCCAGCAAAAAGCCCCGGTGATTAATATTGCTGTCTGCGGACTCCTCTCCCAGTTGTCCAAAGTTTTAACCTTGAAAAATATAAGAGATATAAATGGTGTGGATAGCCTGAGCTATTTCCCAGGGGACATTCATTTAAGGAGAGCGGAAGGACATTTCCGGGGAGGTCAGAGGTAGACCTTTTACAACCTCTGCCTTAAGTACACCCAACAACCTGGCCTCCACAGCTGCCTGAGATAACATATTCCACAAATTCACCAGCCTTTAGCTAAGGAAATTTCTCCGCATCACTGTTTTGAAAGGACGCCCCTCTATGCTGAGGCTGTGCCCTCTTGCCCCACCGTGGGAAACATCCTTTCCACATCTACTCTGTCTAGGCCTTTCAACGTTCAATAGGTTTCGGTGGGATCACCCTCGACCTTCTAAAATCCAACGAGTACAGACCCAGAGCCGTCAAATGTTCCTTGTATGATAACCCTTTCATTCCTGGAATCATCCTTGTGAACCTCCTCTGGACCCTCTCCAATGTCAGCACATCTTTTCTAAAATGAGGGGCCCAAAAGTCTTCACAATACTCAAGGTGAGGCTTCGCCAGTGCCTTATAAAGCCTCAGTATCACATCCCTGCTCTTGTATTCCACACTTCTTGAAATGGATGCTGATGTGACGTTTGCCTCCCTCACCACCGACTCCACCCCCAAGTTGTGATGACTGTGGTGGCTCTAGTGAGGAATGAAATCATTGACGCACAGGAAGTTCCCACACTTATTGTCTGTGCAGGAGGCACTGACCGTGACCTTCCAGAGCCCCTTCAGCCCTCCCCAGACAATCCCCTGAGTGGCAGAGAGAGGAGCAGCATGTTAACAGGTGCTTTGGCCCACAGTGATTATCAGCACCATTTACACTGATCCAGTTAAGAAACTTGCATTTAGATGGCACCGTCGGAGATGCTGCTGTTACGTACCCCGTAACGGGGTGTCTGACCAGCAGAGAAAGAAGAATCCGTTGGAGTCTGGTGGTACTATATTCAAAAGTGTTTATTAGTAAAATAAGCAAAACAATACCAATAATGCAAATATACACATAACACAAGGTAGCAGTAATAAACCTAAAAGTGTAGGAATAATAATAAGCAATAATAAACAAGCTCTATTGATGTCTAGGGGTAAATGATTTGTCATAGAAAAGTATAAAGTTCAGTTCATAAATGCTGAGGCAGATATGGTTGTTGTGTTGAAATCGTTGGGGAGAGAGAGAGAGAGAGCGAGCGAGAGGTAACAGCTACAGCAGCCAAACCTTCCTTTGCTTTCTTAATCCGTTGTATCGTTGTGGTCATTCAGTTATGACCCCTCTGGTCTTCAGCTTGACCATTCTTCCGTGGTGGACTCGTCACTCTGGCATGAGTGGACACACACACAAGTCCCCACCGGCCCTGCTGTAAAACCGTGAGCTTTACTGACCGATCTCCTGATTCGGTCTCCGAAGCCCCCACCTTTCTGTGGGTTCCCAACACTCAGTCAGTGTCCACTGGTGTGTCTGAAGGGTGTCTCTCCAGACCTGTCTTTTATCCTCATTCACAGGGTCTCAGCTATCCATCAACTCTGAATGACCGTGTCCATCAAATCAGGCCAGTCCTGCTGTCTCCTGAGGAATGTTAACGAGCAAAGTAGTAGAAGGTAAATAATCCTTGTAGAAGTCATAATACAGTACATCAACAGTCTCTCTTCCCCTCTTATCTGTAGCAAATGTTCTTGCCTGGGCTTTATCTCTCTCTCTCAATAGCAGCATAACAACAGCAGTAGTTCGTAGTTCTCGGGGGGAGGGTTGGGAATGGTTAACTCTGCACCCCATTGTCCATCACTCATAACACCACGTTCTGAGCTATGTGAGTTAGTCACATTGCTGGTAGAACCGTTGACGTGCCTACCGAAGTAACGCACTAACCCTTCAACCTCTACTACGCAAGCAAAATTGATCCACGTGTGCTACGGACAGTGATAAGCCCAAGTGCAGAGTAAGGTCTAGAATCAGGTCTGACTCAGACTCGAAAATGACACAAACAAAATCAAAAAAGCAAAATCACAAAGAGCGGCACTAGAAATGAAACTGCTACTGATGAGCTCTGAGGCCTTTAAGTACAAATAGTTCAACTGAACATCAGAGAATGTTTACGGTACACAACCCGAAACCCTTACTCTTCACGTAACAAGAAACCCCAAAGAGCGAACGATAGTAACCGCAGAACCCCAAGGTGCCCCCGCCCCCAACGTGAATTGTGGCAGGCAAGAATTTGCTGTGTGAGTCTTAAGGGAACAGTTTCGGCTAAGCATACGCCGGGGGACTGGAGTGCCGAAACTTGGTTGGCAGCTGCTGTTCAGTCCCGCTTTATTTTCCTCAAGACGTGAGGTGAAATGTGCCGTTTCCATCAGATTAGATCAGCGAGGATTGTGCTGGGCAGCCCAAATGCCACCCTGCCTCCAGTGCCAACACAGCGTGATCACAACTCACTCACCTTCAGCGTGCACCATTGGAATGTGGGAGAAATCCGGAACTCCTGGGGGAATCCCATGTGCTCGTGGAGAGAACAGTCAGACTCCTTACGGACGGAGACGGGAACTGAACTTACAACTGTTGCGCTAACTGCTACACTAGTGTGGTTTAAATATATTTAATGAGGTACTCTCTACTGCTTCCCCAGATTCACTACTCCCTGGAAAAGTAATTTCTCCTCATCTCCGTCCTAAACCTATTCCCCCGAATCTAGAAGCTTTGTCCCCTAGTGTGAAATCCACTCACCAGTGCGAACAACCTTCCTGCCTCTATCGATCTATCCCTTTCATAATTTTATCCGTTTCTATAAGATTCCTTCTCATTCTTCTGAATCCAGTTGACTCAGTCATAGGTTAACCAACAGACTTCCATCAGCAACCCGGCAAACCTCCTCCGCACTCCTTCCCTCGAGGAGACGCGAACTGCACACAGTACCCTATACATTGCAGCATAATCTCCCCGCCCTTACGTTCAATCATTCTGCTTGCCTTCCTGGTGACCTGTTGCTCCTGCGCAAGTGCTCCCAGGCCCCTCTGCACAACGGCGTTATGCAAACCGTCGCAATTCGAATCATCATCCGGTCTTCACCGATAGTTCAGTTCTGGAGTCATCTGTAAACAGTCTGTATGCTCCTCTGGTGAACCGCGTGGGTTTCCTCCGGGTGCTCCGGTTTCCTCCCACAGTCCAGAAATGTACCGGTCGGAAGGTTAACTGGTCATTGAAAATCATCCCGTGATTAGGCTAGGGTTAAGTAGGTGTAGCTTGAACTTCAAAGTGAATTCTATTATCAGATTACATGCAGTGTATATCACCACTTACAACCCCGAAATTCATTCTCCTGCAGGCATACTCAGCAAATCTATAGAATAGTAATTGTAACGGGATCAGTGAAAGATCAACCAGAGTGCAGAAGACAACAAACTGTGCAAATGCAAATATAAATAAATAGCAGTAAATAATGAGATAAAGAGATAAGAGTCCTGAAAGTGAGGTCATTGGTTGCGGGAAGATTTCAATGATGGGGCAAGTGAGTGTAGTTATCAACACTAGTTCAGCAGCCTGATGATTGCGGGGCAATAACTGTTCCTGAACCTGGTGGTGTGGGTCCTGAGGCTCCTGTACCTCCTTCCTGATGGTTGAGGGGTGATAACTGTCCCTGAACCTGGTGGTGTGGGTCCTGAGGCTCCTGTACCTCCTTCCTGATGGTTGAGGGGTGATAACTGTTCCTGAACCTGGTGGTGTGGGTCCTGAGGCTCCTGTACCTCCTTCCTGATGGTTGAGGGGCGATAACTGTTCCTGAACCTGGTGGTGTGGGTCCTGAGGCTCCTGTACCTCCTTCCTGATGGTTGAGGGGCGATAACTGTTCCTGAACCTGGTGGTGTGGGTCCTGAGGCTCCTGTACCTCCTTCCTGATGGTTGAGGGGCGATAACTGTTCCTGAACCTGGTGGTGTGGGTCCTGAGGCTCCTGTACCTCCTTCCTGATGGTTGAGGGGCGATAACTGTTCCTGAACCTGGTGGTGTGGGTCCTGAGGCTCCTGTACCTCCTTCCTGATGGTTGAGGGGCGATAACTGTTCCTGAACCTGGTGGTGTGGGTCCTGAGGCTCCTGTACCTCCTTCCCGGTGACAGCAGCGCAAAGAGAGCATGGCCTGGTTGGTGGGGGTCTTTCCTGCGACAGCGTTTCACATAGATGTGCTCAATGTTGGGGAGGGCTTTACCCGTGATGGACTGGGCCGTATCCATTACTTTTTGTAGCATTTTCCACTCAAAGGCATTGGTGTTTCCGTACCAGGCCGTGATGCAGCCGGTCAATACACTCTCCACCACACATCTGCCTGGCTTCATGAGGAAACGTTTGACCGGTTAGTTTTGTGTGCCCACTGGAACTCAGCGGTACGATGGGGGGAACAGTAGCATACTAGCCAGCACAGTGCTTTACTACGCCAGGGTTCCGATCCTGCCGCTGTCCGTAAGGAGTCCGCATGCTCTCCCCATGACCACACGGGTATTCCCTGAGTACTCCAGTTTCTTCCCACCGTCCAAACACGTACCGGTCAGGGTTAGTTAATTGTGGGCATGTTATGTTGGAACCGAGATTCGAGGGCTGCCCCCAGCACATCTCAGACTGTGTAGATTATTGATGCAAATGGCACAGTTCATCGTATCTACTGCCTGCTACACCGCTGGCGTTTAGGGCAGTGATGAGGGTCCTCCGTCTCTGGCGGTGTTCGGGGTCTCCTTCATCACGTCAGCAGCTTCCTCTCGGTTTTCACTCCTGTCAGTCACACACGTCCCGGACGGAGACTCAGGAATACCGTCACACTCGGATGTAGAAGGATTCCTCATTGCTGTTTCCATAACGATTTTGCTTTGAGCAATCAGGGTTGTTAGCCCTGAGCTGAACCCCCGAACCTGGAGGACCGGTGGACCCCTCTCAGTCTGACCTCTACCCTTTGACCTGTTTGGCATGGGTGACCCTACCAAGACCCAAAGCATAAACCCTGACTCCAGCCAACATCGCTCTCCGGGTCATTGACGCACGCAACGGCAAGAACGTGGCCCTCTAGGAGGACAGTTCCCCGTACGTTTCAATATTTCAATTTGCATGTGACAAAGAAGGCTAATCTGAAGTTCCTCTTAAAAAAAATTTCTGTACAAATGTCATCTGGGTTATCAATATCTTTGAGATGTGGACCAGCCTACTCGTAGCATCAGATACAGTAATAAGGCTGAACCTTAATGCCTGATAATACACTCAGGAGTCAAGAAGCTAACTCAGAGTCACAAGGGAAAGGCAAAAAGAATTGCCCTTTTCACTAGTTCCCTAATCCTATTGCTTAATCATCATTATCATCGTCATTATGTGCCATGCTGTGTGACGTGGGCGTTTGTGGTCTTTCCGTGACTGTGAGTGACTTTGGCCAAGTTTCCTACAGAAGTGGTTTGTCATTGCCTTCTTCTGGGCGGTGTCTTTACAAGACGGGTGACCCCACCCATTATCAATACTCTTCAGAGATTGTCTGCCTGGCGTCAGCGGTCGCATAACCAGGACTTGTGATCTGCACCGGCTGCTCGTACGACCGTCCACCACCTGCCCCCATGAGGTCAAGTGACCCTGATCGGGGGCTAAGCAGGTGCTACACCTTGCCCAAGGGTGACCTGCAGGCTAGCGGAGGGAAGGAGCACCTTACACCTCCTTCGGTAGAGACGTATCTCCACTCTACCGCCCAAACTTAATCAATACAATTATGAAAACAGTGACAAGGCCAAAATCTTTGCCCTTTAATTAATTAAAAATGAGGGCAACCTGTTTACATGGGGGGAGGGTGCTGATGGAATGTGCTGCCGGAAGAAATGGTTCAGGCAGGTACAATATCAGCATTTAAAAGACATTGAAATATTTATATGAATTGGAAATGTTTAATAAGATATTGACCAACTGCAGGCAAATGGGACCAGTTTAGGTGGGTCCCAGGGTTAGCAGGGAGCAGCTGGGCTGAAGGGTTTAATGCTCTGTGGGTTCCCCTCGAGGGTATTCGCAGAGCAGGTGGCTGGTGAGGCTGTGGTTAAACGGGGAGACATCTCCCCCTGGTGTTTGACCACAGAGCAGGAAGCAAAATACAGTCAAAGACACCAGGGAATTTATTTTTATATATTTATTGACATTCAGCACGGAATAGGCCCTCCCAGCAACCCCGATTTAATCCGAGCCTAATCACGGGACAATTTACAACGACCAATGATCCTACCGACTATTGGTTGGTGGGAGGAAACCGGGGCAACTGAGAGAAATCCACATGGTCACAGGGGGAGGAGGTACAAACCCCCCCAATCCAGAGTAACACACAATCCAGAGTAACACACGATCCGGAGTAACACACGATCCAGAGTAACGCACAATCCAGAGTAACGCACAATCCAGAGCAACGCACAATCCAGAGCAACACACAATCCAGAGTAACACAGAATCCAGAGTAATACACACATATTGCTTCCAGTGTGACGAGACAGCCTACATAGGAGAGGTTGACACCTGACTCAGTGGTGCCAGGATAACAACCTCTTCCTCAATGTCCAAAAAACAAAAGAGCTGATCGTGGATTACAGAAGGAACAGAGACAGTCTTGCCCTGATCATTGGGTCTGCAGTTGAGAGGGTGAGTAGTTTCAAGTTCCTCGCTGTACAACTCACCCATGTTCTCACCTGGACTGTACACATCGGCTTTGTGGCTAAAAAAAGCACAACAGCATCTCATCCACTTCAGGCGACTGAAGGAGTTCAGTATGAGCCCCCAGATCCTCAAGACCTTCTACAGGGGTGCCATGGAGAGCATCCTGACCACTGCCTGGCACCCAACCTCGATCGCTGGGCACTGCAGAGATGGGTACGGACAGCCCAGGGCATCTGTGGATGTGAACTTCTCTCCACCAAGGACATTTATGGCAGCAGGTGCCGAACCAGAACCAGAATCAGGTTTATTATCACGACATGTGATGTGATATTTGTTAACTTAGCAGCAGCAGTTCAATGCAATACCTAATCTAGCAGAGAAAAAAATAATAATAATGAATAAAATAGTAAAAATAATAACAAATAAACAAGGCCTGGAAGATCATCAGGGACACCAGTCACCCCAACCACCCCAGCAGCTTCCATCTGGCGTTAAAGCCAGGACCAACAGCTTCTTTCGACAGGCCATTAGACTTTTAAATTCACACGTCTGTACGTTGCAACGGAATCATAACGCAAAGATTTTTACTCCCTCGCACTGTGGGATGGATGTAAGATTAAGATAAATTCAAACTCACATTCAAATTCAATTTTTTTAGCAGCTGCGCAGACCAGCCATTACTCTGAGCAGGAAACTCTGACACAGCCTTGTTACGCTTTACATAAAAGAAAATTCCAGCTGCTCGGCTACTAAGGCTATGTGCGCGGGAGCATTTCAGTCACTGCGCGGCCGAGAATCAGCACAGCTTGGAGGGAACAGTCTCACACACACACACGAGACCTGAAGGTTGTGTTTGTCGGCTGAAGTAGGGCGGGAACCTGGTTCATGACTCTGCCGCAGGTTTGGGAATCGCAGGACACCAGAAGTAAATCGCTGGAGGAACAAAGTCTCTTACTCCCTTTTTTGGCACTGTTTATTTATTCTGCAAGTTATAGTAATTTTATAAAAACAAGAGATTCTGCAGATGCTGGAAATCCAAAACAACACACACAAAATGCTGAAGGGATTCAGCAGGTCGGGCAGAATCTGTGGAAATAAACAGTCGATGTTTCAGCCCGAGTCCCTTCTTCAGGACGGGAAAGGACGATGGAAGATGCCAGAATAAGAAGGTGAGGGTGGGGGAGGGAGAAGAGTACAAGCTGGCAGGTGATAGGTGAAGCCAGGTGAAGGGGAAGGGGGGAATGAAGTAAGAAGCTGGGAGGTGATAGGTGGAAAAGGTAAAGGGCTGAAGAAGAAGGAATCTGATTGGAGAGGAGGGTGAACCATGGTAGATGGGGAAGAAGGAGGGGGATCCAGAGGAAGGTGATGGGCAGGTGAGGAGAGAAGGGTAAGAGGGTAGGGTAAGAGAAGGGAAGGGTAAGAGGGCAGCCGGAATAGGGGAGGAGGGAGAAATTACTGGAAGTTTGAGAAATTGAAGTTCATGCCGTCAGGTTGGAGGCAACCCAGATGGAATATGAAGTATTGCTCCTCCACCCTGAGGGTGGCCTCATCTTAGCAGTCGAGGATGTCGGAATGGGAATGGGGATAGGGATTAAAATGCGTGGCGATCGGGAAATCCTGCCTGTGGCGGGCGTGGTGGAATTGCTCAGCGAAGCAGTCCCCCAATCTCGTTGGGTTTCACTGACCACAACGGGAACACTGGATAGACTGTCTTTGCACTGAACTGTTTCTGCTAAACAGCATGTTTCACATCATATTTGTTTATTTGTTATGTGCTGTGTTGTATGACATCATCATTGTGCTGTATCATATGACATCATCATTATGGGCTGCGTTGTATGACATCATCATTATGTGCTGTATCATATGACATCATCATTATGTGCTATGTTGTTTGACATGGGCAATCATGGTCCATGATTGTTCTTGGCAAATTTTTCTACAGAAGTGGTTTGCCATTGTCTTCTGGGCAGTGTCTTTACAAGACGGGTGACCCCAGCCATTATCAATACTCTTCAGAGATTGTCTGCCTGGTGTCAGTGGTCACATAACCAGGACTTGTGATCTGCACCGGCTGCTCATACGACCATCCACCACCTGCTCCCATGGGTTCTCATGACCCTGATCGGGGGCTAAGCAGGTGCTACACCTTGCCCAAGGGTGACCTGCAGGCTAGCGGAGGGAAGGAGCATCTTACACCTCCATCATTAGAGACCTACCTCCACCCCCCCCCACCCCCGACTCCCATGCATCATAAAGACAGTGATAATAGACCTGGGTCTGATTCACACAGTGCACATTATTGAGAATGAATAATACGTCTCCTGCAACAAGAATACCATTGCAGTTGGAGTTAATCCAATCGGAAACAAGAGAAAATCAGCAGACGCTGGAAATCCAAGCAACACGTAGAGGCTGCTGGAGGAACTCAGCCGGTCAGGCAGCATCTACGGAGGGGAATAAACAATTGACGTTTCGGGCGTTAATTTTATGTATCTATTTCAAGACCCAGCAGGGTAACAGGCTCCTCCAGCCTAACAGGCCTTTCCAATTCCACAAGCCCACGTTATCCATGTGACCAACTTACCATCTTTGGTACGTGGGAGAAAACCAGAGAGCCCAGAGAAACATCCTGGCTAATCTACGTGTAGCCTTCGGCCGGCTGGTGTTTCTAATCGTCACACGGTCATGCCTCTGATTCGTGAGCTCTTTGGGAACGGGACCCCGTCATTGAGCCACAGGAGGCATACAGGCCCTTCAAACCAACCAGTCCATGCCCATCACATTGTCCGCCCAACCTGGGGTGACGGCTCGCCCAGTTACAAGCTGCTAAACTGAAACAGGTCCTCCGATTCTCAAAGTCAAAGTAAATTTATTATCAAACTATGTAATTTGTCACCATTTAACACCTGAGATTACTTTCTTGTGGAATGTTAAGGAACACAACAGAATTTATGAAGAGCTATATGTGAAGACTGCCCCCTCACTTTCACCTCAGTCCCCCTCCTCAACTGTCTCCTCATTCCCCTTCACTTTCCCCTCTCTATCACTGCCCCCCACTTGGCCCGCCTCACTCCCTCCTCGCCACCCTCTCACTCCCCTCTGATTACTCTCATAATCCCCTTTCCCCGTGCTATCACTGCCCCCACTTGGCCCGCCTCACTCCCTCCTCGCCACCCTCTCACTCCCCTCTGATTACTCTCATAATCCCCTTTCCCCGTGCTATCACTGCCCCCACTTGGCCCACCTCACTCCCTCCTCGCCACCCTCTCACTCACCTCTCATCATTTCCTCACTCCGCTGCACCACTCCACCTCCCCCCTCCTGACGTGAGCCTCACTGCCCCCAACTCTCACCTCCACTCCCTCTCGGACACCTCCCCCTCAGCCACAGCGAGGGAGTCCACAGGTTGTGGGAACATCTCAAAGATGCAGCAAGTGTCCCCAGTCTCGGACAAACTCTGGAAATCAAAAACAGAAAAGAACCCCAAGAAAGTGAATGGCGGAGTAGTTGAAATTGAGTTTCCGGGCTGCCCCTCTTGAGTCAAGTCACTTTTATTGTCATTTCGACCATAACCGCTGGTACGGTACACAGTAAAAATGAGACAACGTTTTTCAGGACCATGGTGTTACATGACACAGTACAAAAACTAGACTGAACTACATAAAAAACAACACAGAGAAAGCTACACTGGACTACAGACCTACCCAGCACAAACAGTGCAGGCATTACAATAAATAACAAACAGGACAACAGGGCAGTAGGGTGTCAGTCCAGGCTCTGGGCATTGGTAGTTTGGGGGAAGAAACTGTTACACAGTCTGGTCACTGGGCACAGATCGAGTGCCCCCACGAACGCCCTGGCACCGGGCAGGTACGGCCACGCGAGGGCGCTCTTTGCCTTCGCCGGGACCGTCCGAGTGAATCGCCGCTGTTCCCGGACGGAACGGAATATAATCCGGTTCAGACTGTCCCCTTTCAGGAGCACAGACGTACGCCGTGAAACTTGCTGCTTCGCGACAGCATTACACTGCAATGCATAAAAATCCACAGAAGTATATATTCTGCATTTTTTTTTAACTTTCCAATTCTTGCTTAATTTAGCCGCCCGTTCGTTCATTATGTGCCGTGTTGTCTGAAGTGGATAGTCTTGGCAATTTCTACAAAAGTGGTTCTGTGCAGTGTCTTTACAAGATGGGTGACCCCAGTCATTATCAATACTCTTCAGAGATTGTCTGCCTGGTGTCAATGGTCACATCACCAGGACTCGTGATCTGCACCGGCTGCTCATACAACCATCCACCACCTGCCCCCATGGATTCACATGACCCGGGTCGGGGGGCTAAACAGGTGCCACACCTTGTCCAAGGGTGACCTGCAGGCTAGCGGAGGGAAGGAGATTTCGGAATGCTTGCTTATGGAACAAGAACTAAATGGACGTAAATTCTCAACTACTGAGAGACTGCTGCACCTTCAGGTCCGGGGGAGTAGCGCCTGGCATCGGCCTCGAGTTCGTGCACGAGTCTCTGGAGTGGTGCTTGAACCCGCAACCTTGCGGAAGAGTTACTCCAGTGGCGAGCGGGTGTATCCAGTGACATCTTAATAACGTGCTCAGTACTGACACATCCACACCTTCACGAACGTTCACTATGCCAGGGATCGTCACGCTAAAAACTTTAGTCCTTTAACTTTAGTCCTCCCTCTCCCTTCCCCCTCTCTCACTCTCTCTCTCCCTCTCTCTCTCTCTCTCTCTCCCCTCTCTCTCCCTCTCTATCTCTCTCTCTCCCCCTCTCTCCCTCTCTCTCCCTTCCCCCCTCTCTCTCTCCCCTCCCTCTCTTGCTCCCCCCTCTCTCTCTCTCCCCCCTCTCCCTCTCTATCTCTCTCTCCCCCCTCTCTCTCACTCTCTCTCCCTCACTCTCTCTCTCCCTCTCTCTCTGTCTTTCTATCTCCCCTCCCTCTCTCTCTCTCTCCCCCCTCTTGCTCCCTCTCTCTCTCTCCCCCTCTCTCAGTCCCTCTGTCTCTGTCTCTCTCTCCCTCTCTCTCTCCCTCTCACTCTCTCTCCCCCTCTCTCTCACTCGCTCTCCCCTCTCTCTCTTTCACTCTCTCTCTTTCACTGTCTCTCTCTCCCTCTCTCTCTATCTCTCTCTCTCCCCCTCTCTCTTTCTCTCTCTCTCTCCCTCTCTCCCTCTCTCTGTCCCTCCCCCTCTCTCAATCCCTCTGTCTCTCTCTCTCCCCACCTCTCTCCCCCCCTCTCTCTCACTCAATCAAGGCCTTTTACCATTCAATAGGTTTCAATGAGATTCCCCGCTCCCCCCTCTGACGACACAATGATAGGTTTGGCAGTCAGAATTTATCTCCCAGCTTTGAACCCGGAAGTCCTGCATCGAAGGTGGCTGCAGGGGAATTTCAGGGAGATGTGCGGGCAAGTTTCTTACGCAGAGAATAGAACAGTCTGTCGGGGATCGTGGTGGAAGGGGGCACAATCGCGGCATCAGAGGCTTGTAGATAGACCCATGAATATGCAGGATAGGGACCATGTACAGGCAGAAGAGATCTTGTTGACTACAGCACAGACATGTGGGCCGAAAGGCCTCTCCCTGTGCTGTGCTGTTCCAATGAGCTGGGCTGTGAGGATCTAATCAGTGACCAGGCTCAGAACCAAGCACAAAAGTCTTCCTATCGTTGTCTCCCTAAGTAGGACCAGCTTAGATGAGGATCTTGATCGGCATGCACCGCTGGGCTGAAGGGCCTTTTCTGTGACGTGACTGTAAAGGTCCGGGAATCTGGGATTGGTGCGGACACCTGGACTCAGTCTCCTGCAAAGCCCTCCCACCATTGACAACATCTACAAGGAACAGCACCACAGGAGAGCAACGTCCATCATCAGGGAACCCACCACCCAGACCATGCTCTCTTCTCGCTGCTGCCATCAGGAAGGAGATTCAAGAGCCTCAGGAGTCACCTCACCAGGTTCAGGAACAGTTATTACCCCTCAACCATCAGGCTCCTGAACCAGTGTGGATAACTTCACTCACCCCAACTCTGAACTGATTCCACACATCAGGCTCCTGAACCAGTGTGGGCAACTTCACTCACCTCAACTCTGAACTGATTCCACACATCAGGCTCCTGAACCAGTGTGGATAACTTCACTCACACCAACACTGAACTGATTCCACACATCAGGCTCCTGAACCAGTGTGGATAACTTCACTCACCCCAACACTGAACTGATTCCACACATCGGGCTCCTGAACCAGTGTGGATAACTTCACTCACCACAACACTGAACTGATTCAACACATCAGGCTCCTGAACAAGTGTGGATAACTTCACTCACCCCAACACTGAACTGATTCCACACATCAGGCTCCTGAACCAGTGTGGATAACTTCACTCACCCCAACACTGAACTGATTCAACACATCAGGCTCCTGAACCAGTGTGGATAACTTCACTCACCCCAACACTGAACTGATTCCACACATCAGGCTCCTGAACCAGTGTGGATAACTTCACTCACCCCAACACTGAACTGATTCCACACATCAGGCTCCTGAACCAGTGTGGATAATTTCACTCACCCCAACACTGAACAGATTCCACAACCTATGGACTCACTTTCAAGGACTCTACAACTCGGAATTATTTCATACTTATTTTAATTTATTATTTGTACAATTTGTCTTCTGAACATCGGCTGCTTGTCAGACTTTATTATTTATAGTTTTTCATACGTTCTGTGACTTGAATTGACTTTATTTCTTACATCCTTCACATACATGAGGAGCAAAAATCTTTACGTTTCGTCTCTGTCTAAATGTGCAATCATAGTATTTTATAATAAATAGAACAGTCAATGTAGAGTACACTCAAGTCAGCATGAGTTCATCAGTCTGATGGTCTGGTGAAAGAAGCTGTCCCGGAGCCTGTTGGTCCTGGCTTTTATGCTGCGGTACCGTTTCCCAGATGGTAGCAGATGGAATAGGTTGTGGTTGGGATGGCTCGGATCCCCAATGATCCTTCGGGCCTTTTTTACACACCTGTCTCTGTAAACGTCCTGAATCATGGGAAGTTCACATCTCCAGATGCGCTGGGCTGTCCGCACCACTCTCTGCAGAGTCCTGCGATTGAGGGAGGTACGGTTCCCAGACCAGGCAGTGATGCAGCCAGTCCCCGTAGAAAGTTCTTGGGATTTGGGGGGAGGTAGGGGTTTACCAAACTTCCTCAACCGTCTGACGTGAAAGAGGTGCTGTTGTGCCTTTCTCACCACACAGCTGGTGTGTACAGACCACGTGAGATCCTCGGTGATGTGGATGTCGAGGAACTTGAAGCTGTTCACTCTCTCAACCCCAGATCCATTGATGTCACTAGCGGTTAGCCTGTCTCCATTCCTCCTGTCGTCCACAACCAGCTCCTTTGTTCTTACGACATTGAGGGAGAGGTTGTTTTCTTGACACCACTGGGTCAGAGAGATGACTTCTTCCCTGTAGGCTACCTCATTACTGTTTGAGATAAGGCCTATCGTGTATGTACTTTGATAATAAATTTGCTTTACACTTTAAACCTTGCACTCTCCTGCCTGACTCCCTCCTTGACAATCACCTCCCTGGAGCCTAATCCCTGGCAAACCAGCCCAGACCACGCTCGCACCAGGTCAGCCAGCAAGCTTTCTGTGGTGGCTCCACCAGGATTCCTCCCTCGTTCAGCTGCCGGGATTTCTCCGGCAGGGTGCTTGTGGAATTCAGAGACCTGCTGACCAGCGGTGCTCAACAAGTGAAGGCCACAGTCCTGCGGAGATGTGTCGGGATCTCCCACTATTTACGTGGGTGTCTGCCTCAGATCTTGCTCCCATTCGGTCGGAAGTACAGAATAAATAAAGGCAACTGCAATTTTATAACTATTTACGTCTGCTCCAATTAATTGTTTAGTGTAAGCCTTAATGTCTTAAATAGTTTATTTGATTGTTAATAGTTTTTAAATAATTTTGAAAAGCAGAGATATCGTTGATTCTTTACAGCTTTGACAGACTGACAAGCTGAAGAAGAGGTGGCTCTTGGTCCAAGAGACCATAAGATATAGGAGCAGAATTAGGCCATTCTGCCCATCGAGTCTGTTCCACCATTTCATCATGGCTGATCCATTTCCCCCTCAGCCACAGTCTCCTGCCTTTTCTCCTTAACCCTTCACGGCCTGACTAATCAAGAACCTATCAACCTCCACCTTGAATATACCCCATGACTGAATCCAACAGATTCAGCACCCTCTGGTTAAAGAAGTCCCTCTCACCTCCGTTCCAAAAGGGCCCCCGCCAGGGAGTACAGGCCCAGAGCCACCTAGCCAATGCACAAATCCAATCTCCAAATTGCCCCTTCAGTACAAGGGTGACTCTGGGCAAACGCAGAGACCAGCATTGCCATTGACGTCTACTCGTTCTGTGTCAAACTGGTCGATGCACTCTTCCCCGACTCGCATCAGCCGTTCGAAACGTTATGCCCCCGAAGATCGTGAAAGCTGCAGCGGTGGATCACAGATCTTCCGTCATCAGGTGATGCGTGTCTCTGGAGGGTCCGTGACCTCGTCAGGAGCCAGCTAAGGGAGGGTCAATGAAAATACAAGACCGGCTTTAACGTGCAAGGAACTATTAAAATGTTTCCTTCCCTGGGTTTACTGAGGAAGATCTGGGAAAGGATCCAATTGTTCTGGCAATAATCCACTCAGCGATTCTGACAATTATTGCTCCTGAGAACCATCGACAGCTATTTATATCTGATGTTTATCTTGTAAGTTCCTCTGTTGGTTCATCTGGCTCAGTGGCGCCTCCTGCTGGCATGATGCACCCAAGCCCAACTTCCGCCCATTTTGAGTCCTGGGTCAGGATGGTAAGGAGCCCAGAGCTAAAGTATTCAAGGCCAGAATCGAGACGCGACTTCGAGACTGAGGTGAGAACGGGGTCCTTGGACGAGAACCTGACGAGGCTAGATGAGGATCCAAACGAGTCAGAAATCCTAAACGCAATCGCAGACCGAACCAAAGTTGGTCCGACAATTGAGCCCCGAACCTGAGTTCAGGTGCTCTTTCAATAACCAAACCTTGGTGACAAAACGGGGCCGCCAATTAGCGGAGTGGCCGAAATCGCGGCAGCTTTCCATCCTCCAGAGAATTGGAGCATCTAAACCCCAGGGGCCGGCATGGTTGGGTGTCTACCATAACACACACAAAGTGCCGGAGGAACTCAGCAGGCCGGGCAGCATCTACAGAGAAGGGTCCAGTTGACGTTTCAGGCCAAGACCCTTCATCAGGACTATGTAACATATTAATGGAGATTATCCCAACCATAGTGAGGGTGTATCCCAAATTATATACAGCATCTGCGTACACATTCCATACATTACAGCAGAGGCTTTATTGTATGTGACTAGATATACAGTCGTAAGCACATATACGTAACTAGGGTGCGTAAGTCTTTTGCACAGGACTGTTGTCAATGTGGAGCGGAGAGCGGGTTTGTATATCTGGTGGGAGCAAAGGGTGTTGGGAATGGTGAGGTTGGAGCACTGTGGGAGGGGTGTGGGACAGGTGGCAGAGGAGGAGTGTCAGGGGTTGGTGGGTGCAGACACACCCAGCCTTGAGACACCAGGCAAGGTCATTTGATTCCAAATTGGTTCAAATTGATTCCAAATTGATTCAATTGGTTTATTGATCATTACAGAATGTCTCTCTGGTGCTTCCCTCTCCCTTCCCCTTTTCCCCAACCACTCCCTCCCCTCTCCCTGCCCCCTTCCCACTCTCAGTCCACAACAGAGACCCAGATCAGAATCAGGTTTATCATCACTCACATCCGTCATGAAATTTGTTTTATGCAGCAGTACAGTGCAATACATAAAATTACTACAGTACCGTGCAGAATGTCAGACACTATGGCTATATGTATGTGCCTAAGAATTTTGCACAGGACTGTGTGTTGAAGGTGAGAGGGAAGCGATTGGCTAGGGAGCGTAGGAGAATGACAGGGTGACGTTACCAATGGGTTCCTTCTTTTCAAGGGTGGCACGGTTAGCATAGCACCTTGCAGTGCCAGCGACCCAGGCTGGATTCCCACCCCTGTCTGCCCGGGGTTTGCACATTCTCCCCGTGACCGCGTGGGTTTCCTCCCACAGCCCAGAGACGTAGCGGGTAGTAAGTTAACGGGGGCGGTGGGCCCAAAGGGCCTGTAACCTGCAGTATCTCTCCATAAGTACATATCACAAACGAGAGGGTATAGGGTGATGGTGAGAGGAGAGGCTCCTGTGGGAACCTGAGGGTGATCAGCATAATTGGTGTCAGAGACTTAGGCAGGTAGATCAACATCATTCAAAAGGCTACATGGAGAAGAAGGGTTTACAGGGATAAGGGCCAAACTTGTCAAATGGGAGCGGCATAGATAAGACCGTGTGACTAAAAGACGTAGAGCAGAATTAGGCCATCAAGTCTCCTCTGCTATTCCATCACAGTTGATTTATTTTCCCTTTCAACCCCATTCTCCTGTCGTCTCCCTGTAACCTTTGACACCCTGACTAATCAAGAAGCTATCAGCCTGCGCTTTAATGACTTGGGTCTGGAATCCCACCGCCTCACCCCGCCCAGCTGAAGGAGTCCCCCCTCATTGCTGCTCTGAAGGGACGTCCTCCTAAAATGCTATCGACGCGGAGCTGATGGGCAGAATGGCCTGTTTCCATGACCTGTGCCTCTGTGACTCAGGAACAGATATTGACCTGGGTTTAAAATTCGCAATCAAGCATTTTATACTCTCAAAGACCATCCAGGTGCAGATACGTCTCTACCAAAGGAGGTGCAAGTCGCTCCTTCCCTCCGCTAGCCGGCAGGTCACCCTTGGGCGAGGTGTAGCAATTGCTTAGCCCCTGATCAGGGTCATGTGAAGCCATGGGAGCAGGTGGTGGACGGTCGTACGAGCAGCCGGTGCAGATCACAAGTCCTGGTTATGTGACCACTGACGCCAGGCAGACAATCTCTGAAGAGTATTGACAATGGCTGGGGTCACCCGTCTTGTAAAGACACTGTCCAGAAGAAAGCAATGGCAAACCACTTCTGTGGGAAAATTTGCCAAGAACAATCATGGTCATGAGATGGTGATGAAAAGCTATGCAAGGTCTCGTCATTCTAAAGACTGGGTGCAACACTCCCTCGTCATTCCGAAGACTGGGTGCGACTCTCCCTCCTCATTCCGAAGACTGGGTGCAACACTCCCTCGTTATTCCGAACACTGGGTGCGACATTCCCTCGTCATTCCGAAGACTGGGTGCGACTCTCCCTCCTCATTCCGAAGACTGGGTGCAACACTCCCTCGTCATTCCGCAACACTCCCTCGTCATTCCGAAGACTGGGTGCGACACTCCCTCGTCATTCCGAAGACTGGGTGCGACTCTCCCTCGTCATTCCGAAGATTGGGTGCAAAACTCCCTCGTCATTCCGAAGACTGGGTGCGACACTCCCTCCTCATTCTGAAGACTGGGTGCGACACTCCCTCGTCATTCCGAAGACTGGGTGCCACACTCCCTCGTCATTCTGAAGACTGGGTGCGACACTCCCTCGTCATTCCGAAGACTGGGTGCCACACTCCCTCGTCATTCCGAAGACTGGGTGCCACACTCCCTCGTCATTCCGAAGACTGGGTGCGACTCTCCCTCGTCATTCCGAAGATTGGGTGCAAAACTCCCTCGTCATTCCGAAGACTGGGTGCGACACTCCCTCCTCATTCCGAAGACTGGGTGCGACACTCCCTCGTCATTCCGAAGACTGGGTGCGACTCTCCCTCCTCATTCCGAAGACTGGGTGCCACACTCCCTCGTCATTCTGAAGACTGGGTGCGACACTCCCTCGTCATTCCGAAGACTGGGTGCCACACTCCCTCGTCATTCCGAAGACTGGGTGCCACACTCCCTCG
The DNA here is from genome assembly GCF_030144855.1 of Hypanus sabinus. Classification (NCBI taxonomy): domain Eukaryota; kingdom Metazoa; phylum Chordata; class Chondrichthyes; order Myliobatiformes; family Dasyatidae; genus Hypanus; species Hypanus sabinus. The sequence goes on along the minus strand of NC_082731.1, from coordinate 44,655,353 downwards.
TCATTCCGAAGACTGGGTGCGACACTCCCTCCTCATTCCGAAGACTGGGTGCGACACTCCCTCGTCATTCCGAAGACTGGGTGCCACACTCCCTCGTCATTCCGAAGACTGGGTGCCACACTCCCTCCTCATTCCGAAGACTGGGTGCGACACTCCCTCCTCATTCCGAAGACTGGGTGCGATACTCCCTCCTCATTCCGAAGACTGGGTGCGACTCTCCCTCCTCATTCCGAAGACTGGGTGCGACACTCCCTCCTCATTCCGAAGACTGGGTGCGACACTCCCTCCTCATTCCGAAGACTGGGTGCCACACTCCCTCGTCATTCCGAAGACTGGGTGCCACACTCCCACGTCATTCCGAAGACTGGGTGCGACACTCCCTCCTCATTCCGAAGACTGGGTGCGACACTCCCTCCTCATTCCGAAGACTGGGTGCGACTCTCCCTCGTCATTCCGAAGACTGGGTGCGACACTCCCTCCTCATTCCGAAGACTGGGTGCGACTCTCCCTCCTCATTCCGAAGACTGGGTGCGACACTCCCTCCTCATTCCGAAGACTGGGTGCGACACTCCCTCCTCATTCCGAAGACTGGGTGCGACACTCCCTCCTCATTCCGAAGACTGGGTGCGACACTCCCTCCTCATTCCGAAGACTGGGTGCGACACTCCCTCGTCATTCCGAAGACTGGGTGCGACACTCCCTCCTCATTCCGAAGACTGGGTGCGACACTCCCTCCTCATTCCGAAGACTGGGTGCGACACTCCCTCCTCATTCCGAAGACTGGGTGCGACACTCCCTCCTCATTCCGAAGACTGGGTGCGACTCTCCCTCCTCATTCCGAAGACTGGGTGCGACACTCCCTCGTCATTCCGAAGACTGGGTGCGACACTCCCTCGTCATTCCGAAGACTGGGTGCCACACTCCCTCGTCATTCCGAAGACTGGGTGCCACACTCCCTCCTCATTCCGAAGACTGGGTGCGACACTCCCTCCTCATTCCGAAGACTGGGTGCGACACTCCCTCCTCATTCCGAAGACTGGGTGCGACTCTCCCTCCTCATTCCGAAGACTGGGTGCGACACTCCCTCCTCATTCCGAAGACTGGGTGCGACACTCCCTCCTCATTCCGAAGACTGGGTGCCACACTCCCTCGTCATTCCGAAGACTGGGTGCCACACTCCCTCGTCATTCCGAAGACTGGGTGCGACTCTCCCTCCTCATTCCGAAGACTGGGTGCGACACTCCCTCCTCATTCCGAAGACTGGGTGCGACTCTCCCTCGTCATTCCGAAGACTGGGTGCGACACTCCCTCCTCATTCCGAAGACTGGGTGCGACTCTCCCTCCTCATTCCGAAGACTGGGTGCGACACTCCCTCCTCATTCCGAAGACTGGGTGCGACACTCCCTCCTCATTCCGAAGACTGGGTGCGACACTCCCTCCTCATTCCGAAGACTGGGTGCGACACTCCCTCGTCATTCCGAAGACTGGGTGCGACACTCCCTCCTCATTCCGAAGACTGGGTGCGACACTCCCTCCTCATTCCGAAGACTGGGTGCGACACTCCCTCCTCATTCCGAAGACTGGGTGCGACTCTCCCTCCTCATTCCGAAGACTGGGTGCGACACTCCCTCGTCATTCCGAAGACTGGGTGCGACACTCCCTCGTCATTCCGAAGACTGGGTGCGACACTCCCTCCTCATTCCGAAGACTGGGTGCGACAGTCCCTCCTCATTCCGAAGACTGGGTGCGACTCTCCCTCCTCATTCCGAAGACTGGGTGCGACACTCCCTCGTCATTCCGAAGACTGGGTGCGACACTCCCTCGTCATTCCGAAGACTGGGTGCAAAACTCCCTTGTCATTCCGAAGACTGGGTGCGACACTCCCTCGTCATTCCGAAGACTGGGTGCGACACTCCCTCCTCATTCCGAAGACTGGGTGCGACACTCCCTCCTCATTCCGAAGACTGGGTGCGACACTCCCTCGTCATTCCGAAGACTGGGTGCGACACTCCCTCGTCATTCCGAAGACTGGGTGCAAAACTCCCTTGTCATTCCGAAGACTGGGTGCGACACACCCTCGTCATTCCGAAGACTGGGTGCGACAGTCCCTCGTCATTCCGAAGACTGGGTGCGACACTCCCTCCTCATTCCGAAGACTGGGTGCGACACTCCCTCGTCATTCCGAAGACTCCCTAGACTATGAGTTGAATCCACAGGGTGAGAGGGAGACTCAGAACCAGGTTTATTATCCCTGGCATGCCTCGTGAAGCTTGTTGAGTTAGGGGCAGCAGTACAATGCAATACATGATAATAGAGAAAAATTATAAATTACAGTAAGTATGTGTGTATTAGACAATAGACAATAGGTGCAGAAGTAGACCATTTGGCCCCTCGAGTCTGCACCGCCATTCTGAGATCATGGCTGATCATTCACTATCAATACCCAGTCCCTGCCTTGTCCCCATATCCCTTGAATCCCCTATCCATCAGATATCTATCCAGCTCCTTCTTGAAAGCATCCAGAGAATTGGCCTCCACCGTCTTCCGAGGCAGTGCATTCCACACCTCCACAACTCTCTGGGAGAAGAAGCTCTTCCTCAACTCTGTTTTAAATAACTGACCTCTTATTCTCAATCCATGCCCTCTGGTACTGGACTCTCCCAACATCTGGAACATATTTCCTGCCTCAATCCTATCAAATCCTTTAATTATCTTAAACGTTTCAATCAGATCCCCTCTCAATCTCCTCAATTCCAGCATGTACAAGCCCAATCTCTCCAATCTCTCTGCGTAAGACAGCCCTGCCATCCCAGGAATCAACCTAGTGAATCTACGCTGCACTTCCTCAATTGCCAGAATGTCCTTCCTTAAACCTGGAGACCAAAACTGTACACAATATTCCAGGTGTGGTCCCACCAGGGCCCTGTACAAATGCAAAAGAACTTCCTTGCTCTTGTATTCAATTCCCCTTGTAACAAAGGCCAACATTCCATTTGCCCTCTTCACTGCCTGTTGCACTTGCTCATTCACCTTCATTGACTGGTGAATTAGGACTCCTAGGTCTCTTTGCATTTCTCCCTTACCTAACTCGACACCGTTCAGACAATACTCTGCCCTCTTGTTCCAGCTTCCAAAGTGGATAACTTCACATTTATTCACATTGAATGACATCTGCCAAGTATCTGCCCACTCACTCAGCCTATCCAAGTCTCCCTGTATTCTCCTAACGTCCTCTTCGCATGTCACACTGCCACCCAGTTTAGTATCATCAGCAAACTTGCTGATATAGTTTTCAATGCCCTCATCTAAATCATTGACATAAATCGTAAAGAGCTGTGGTCCCAATACAGAGCCCTGCGGTACCCCACTAGTCACCTCCAGCCAGTCCAAGAAACACCCATTCACTGCTACTCTTTGCTTTCTATCTGCCAACCAGTTTTCTATCCATGTTGAAACCCTGCCCCCAATGCCATGAGCTCTGATTTTACTCACCAATCTCCTATGTGGCACCTTATCGAATGGCTTCTGAAAATCTAGGTACACAACATCTACTGGCTTACCCTCGTCTAACATCCTTGTTACACCCTCAAAAAACTCCAACAGATTAGTCAAGCATGATTTGCCCTTGGTAAATCCATGCTGGCTCGGCCTAATCCTATTTCTGCCATCTAGATGTGCCACTATTTCGTCCTTAATAATGGACTCAAGCATCTTCCCCACGACTGACGTTAGGCTAACAGGGCGATAGTTCTCCGTTTTCTCCTTCCCTCCCTTCTTGAAAAGTGGGACAACATTAGCCACTCTCCAATCTTCAGGAACTGATCCTGTATCTAAGGGACATTGGAAAATGATTACCAATGCATCCGCAATTTCCTGAGCCACCTCTTTTAGAACCCTCGGATGCAGACCATCTGGACCCGGGGATTTATTAGCCTTCAGTCCTACCAGTCTACTCATCACAGTTTCTTTCCTAATGTCAATCTGTCTCCATTCCTCTGATATCTTATGACCCTGGCCCATCCATACATCTGGGAGATTGCTTGTGTCCTCCCTGGTGAAGACAGATCTAAAGTATGCATTAAATTCTGTTGCCATTTCCCTGTTTCCCATAACAATTTCTCCCAATTCATTCTTCAAGGGGCCAACATTGTTCTTAACTATCTTCTTTCTCTTCACATAGCTAAAAAAGCTTTTGCTATCCCCTTTTATATTCCTGGCTAGACTGAGCTCATACCTGATTTTTTCTCTCCGTATTGCTTTTTTAGTTAAGATCTGCTGTTCCTTAAAACTTTCCCAATCATCTGTATTCCCACTCATCTTAGCCCTGTCATACTTCTTTTTCTTTAATGCTATACAATCTCTGACTTCCTTTGTCAACCACTGTGGCCCCTTCCCCCTCTTTGAATGCTTCCTTCTCATTGGAATGAACTGCATTTGCATCTTTTGTATTATGCCCAAGAATATCTGCCACTGCTGATCCACTGTCTTTCCTGCCAGGGCATCCGCCCATTTAACTTTGGCCAGCTCTTCCCTCATGGCTCCGTAGTCTCCTTTATTTAATTGCAACACTGACACCTCTGATCTGCCCCTATCCCTCTCAAATTGTAGATAAAAACTTATCATGTTATGATCACTACTTCCTAATGGCTCCTTTACTTCAAGATCACTTATCAATTCCTGTTCATTACACATCACCAAGTCCAAAATAGCCTCGTTCCTGGTTGGCTCAAGCACAAGCTGTTCCAAAAATACATCCCTTAGACACTCCACAAACTCCCTATCCTGGGGTCCAGCACCTACCTGATTCTCCCAGTTCACCTGCATGTTGAAATCTCCCATAAGGACTGCATTACCTTTAGCACATGCCAATGTTAACACCCTAATCAACTTGTACCCAATATCCACGCTACTGTTTGGGGGCCTGTACACAACACCCATTAGGGTCTTTTTACCCTTACTGTTCCTCAGAATCCACACAGACTCTATTTCCCCTGTTCCCAAGTCACCTCTTGCTAAGGACTGAATCTCATTCCTCACCAACAGGGCCACCCCACCCCCTCTTCCCATATTTCTGTCTCTACGTTAGCACGTATACCCTGGTACACTCAATTCCCAGGCCTGATCCCCTTGCAGCCATGTCTCCGTTATCCCAACAATATCGTAGTTCCCCATTTTCATCTGAGCTTCAAGCTCATCTGTCTTATTTCTGACACTATGCGCATTCAAGTATAGAATTCTTAGCCCATTCCTCCTCTCTTTGCTTAAAACACTGTCTACTGTACCTAACCCAGCTCCTTGAACTTCTATCGGGCAAATTGCACCCTGAATTTTGATGACCTTCTCAAGATCACCCAAACCTTGTACACATTTAACCCCATGCACCTTCTGACCAACCCTCTGGATCTGGATCCCTGCCCCCTGCACATCTAGTTTAAACCCCCCCGAGCAGCACTGGCAAACACTCCTGCAAGAATGTTAGTACCCCTCCGGTTCAGATGTAGACCATCCCTTCGAAACAGATCCCAATGTCCCTGGAACAAAGACCAATTATCCAAAAACCTGAACCCTTCCTTCCTGCACCATGCTCTCAGCCTCGTATTAATGTGCATAATCATTCTATTCTTCGCCTCACTCGCACGTGGCACAGGTAGCAATCCCGAGATTGTCACCCTGGAGGTCCTGCCTTTCAGCTTCATTCCTAACTCCCTGAACTCTCTAAACAGGAGCCCCTCACTCACCTTACCTACATCATTGGACCCTACATGGACCACTACATCTGGGTTCATGCCCTCACTCTCAAGAATAGCCTGCTCCCGATCTAAGATGTCCCGGACCCTGGCACCAGGGAGGCAACATACCATCCGAGACTCCCGATCTGCCCCACAAAATCTCCTATCTGCCCCCCTAACTATAGAGTCCCCTAAAACTATCGCTCTCTTCTCTTCCCTCCTCCCCTTTCTAGTTGAGTATTAAATCATTAATTTAAATAAGTAGTGCAAAAATAGACACTAAAAATGCAGTGAGACAGTGTTCATGGGTTCATCAGATAGCTGAGGGGAAGAAGCTGTTCTCAAATCATTGAGTGTGTGTCTTCAGGCTCCTGTACCTCCCCCCGATGGTAGCAATGAGAAGAGGGCATGTGCTGGGTGATGGGGGTCCTTAATGATGGACGCCGCCTTTTTGAGGCATCGCTCATTGAAGATGTCCTGGATGCTGGGCAGGCTGGTGCCCATGATGGAGCTGACTGAATTTACAACTTTCTCCAACCTACTTTGATCCTATGCATTAGCCCCACCCCACCCCATTCCCGACGGTGAGGCAACCAGCTCGAATGCTCTCCACGGTACATCTGTAGAAATTTGCGCGTGTCTTTGCTGACAAACCAAATCTGCCCGAACTCAAATGAGACGTAGCCGCTGTCACGCCTTCTTTGTAGCTGCATCAGTGAAGCTGGCCTAGTCAGAGTCAAACACTTACATCAGTCTATGAAAAACTGGCTTCAGCGGCAACACAGATGGCATCAGATAAGCAGCGTGCACAAGAAAGTCATTAATTAAATGTAAACTACGCCCAATCCCTTTGCAAGGAAGGGCATAAATACAGAGTCCATTTTAGTGCAGTGATCAACGTGCTCATGGTGTTGCTGTTAGGGCGGCTCGGTGGTGCAGTGGTTAGCACGACGCTGTACAGTACCAGCAACCCGGGTTCAATTCCCACCGCTGCCTCCGGGTGCTCCGGTTTCCTCCCACAGACCATAGACGTACTGGTTAGTAGGTTAATTGGTGGTGGTAAATTGTCTGCGTTTAGGCTTGGATTAAATCAGGAATTGCTGGGCCCATTCCGAATATCGGAATAGATGAACCCGCCCTCGTGCTCAGGGTTTGTGCTGGTTGGTTCAGGAACCGTGTGGTTGAAGGGGAGTTCCTGAACCTGTTCCTGTGGGGATTCGGTGTGGAGGAGGTGGCACGGCCGCAGCGGTGAGGCAATTGAAATACGGATGAGGGTGCTCCCAGTGGTGGGGAGGGTTGTGCCCGTGACATACTGAGTCGGCTGAGCTTCCTGCGTTCCCGCACAGACAGCGCCCTCGAAGCTGTAAAATCAGGGCAGCTTCACCAGTCGGTCCCCAGCTCCAGGTCCTTCTCGTTTCTGCCTGCAAACCCGACCAGCTGCTTGAAGGTACCATTGCTGCAGGCTGGGGGTGGGAGGGGGCGGGGGGTAAAGAGTGTGAATTAGAGGGCAGATTTGCCAAGCTCCGAGGGTGTATGTCATCTCTTGTTGCTTGGCAACAGGACAGTAAAGCGGATTCATACTGTAGGATAGAGTTGCTCAGTCCTGGTGAAATCTTCGGCAGAAAGCTGCTGTTCAAACGTCTGCAATAACCGGGTAATAAAATGTCATTAGGGTATGGCCCATCATCAATCTGCTCCCCAATCCATCCTGGCTGATTTATTATCCCTCCAACCCCACTCTCCTGCCTTCTCCCCCTGACCTTTGATGTCATGACTAATCAAGAACCTATCAACCTCCGCTTTGAATAGAGTCACAGAGAAGTACAGCACAAAATAGGCCATTCAGCCCATCTAGTCCATGTCCAACCCGTTTACACCGCCTAATCCCATCGACCTGCACCGGGAGTCCTCCATACCACTCCCATCCTTGTACCCATCCAAACTTCCCTTAAACATTGAAATTGAGCTCACATGCACCGCTTGTACTGGCAGCTCATTCCACACTCTCACGGCTCTTAAGAAGTTTCCCCTTTAACATCTCACATTTCACCCTTAACCCATGACCTCTGTTTGTGGTCCCACACCAATCTCAGTGGAAAAAAATAACTTGGCCTTAACAGCCATCTGGAGAAATTAATTCCACAGATTTACCATCATCTGGCTGAAAGAATCCCTCATCTCTTTTCTGTGAAGTGACGTCCTTCTAGTCCCAGACTCTCTTACTAATAAAAACATCCTCTTTACATCCACTCTGTCTAGGTCTTTCAATATTCATCACATTTTAATGAGATCCCCCCCCCTCTTTCTTCTAAACTCCAGCCAGTACAGGCCCTGAGCCATCGAATGCTCCTCACACGTTAACCCTCTCATTCCTGGAATCATTCTGGACCCTCTCCAATGCCAGACATCCGTCCTTAGATATGGGGCCCAAAACTGCTCGCAGTCCTCCCAGTGCCTTATCAGCATTCCATCCTCGCTAGTCCCCTCGAAATGAATGTGTGGTGAACTACATATACCTGTCTGGACACGGCCCCTGCTGACCGCTCCTGTGGCTCCTCCCACAGACCCCTGTATAAAGGCGATTGAGGCCTGAGCCCGGCCTCTCAGTCTCCAGGATGTAGTATGGTGGTCACTCACTGCTTGTTCCTTCTTCCAGTCAATAAAAGCCGATATCTCGCCTTTACGTCTCAGAGAGAGTTATTGATGGTGCATCAGAATGCTAACCTTGCATTTGCCGTTCCCAAAAGCCTCTGAAAGCACTTGATGAGTTGAACAGAAGTCTCTCCGCCGCCACAGTTCAGCCCTTCTGGGGCCGATCCAGCTCGCAGAAGATGCTGCTGGCTACATCTTCTTCCTGTCGGTGCAGAGATTCTTCGTGAGCTGAATACGCAAGCAGCTCCTCCTGGCAAATGGCTACTGATAGAGTTTTAATTGTGTGTCAGTGTCGTTGGCATCTGTTTGCAAGTGGGCATTTGCTCTGGAAGGCAGGCAGGCTCATTCACACATTCTCACACATACACACACTCATGCACACACTCACTCTCACTCACACTCACACTCAGACACACACACTCATTCACTCTCACACTCACACTCAGACACACATACTCACACTCAGATACACACACTCACACACACACACTCACACGCTCACACTCAGACACACACACTCACACATTCACACACACTCAAACACTCACTCTCATACTCACACTCAGACACAAACACTCACTCACTCACACACTCAGCAGCAAAGCAACGACCCTTCCCCTCCCCACTTAGTTCAGCAAAGTAAAGTGCTGGAGATGTCCAGCCATTTCTCTGTCGATCTATCTCTTCTCTCTTCTCTCACTCTTCTTTTCTCTTGCCCTCTGTCTTCTCCTCTCCCTTTCTCTCTCGCTCTCCTCTCTCTCTATTTCTTCTCTCCCACTCTCACTCTCTCCTCTTTTCTCTCTTCATTTTCCTGTCCTTGCCCTCCTGACTGTCTGACTGTCTCGGGTTGTATCGAAAGGCCTCCCTCCCTCCCTCACCCACCCCCCACTTCCCCACTCCTGCAGCCTCCCCATCCAGAGATGTGGACGAGTGTGTCTGCTGGATCAGCCTCTGCAGCCAAAGTCACAGGCCACCAACAACAACATCATACTCGTTTCCTTCCCCTCCCCGTCCTCCATATCCCTCCCTCTCCACCACTCTTCCATTTACCTCACTTCCCGCCTCCTTGACTACTCCTTGCTCATTTCCCTACCCCCACATCATGTACCCTCCCTATGCTCACCTCACTCCTCACCCCCTCAGCTACCCCACACCCCTTTCCCCTCCCCACCCTGGTTACCAAGTCCCCCAGTTATTAAAGTCATGTCTAATTGGATTCTAAACCTCTTCCCATTTTACCCCCCAGATTGGGAACCTGGAGTTGTGGGGGATTCAGGACCATTGCAGGGTAAGGGTCGCACCTCCAGGCCAGGAAGAGGAGGTTTATCTGGGATGAGACACATCGATTGGGCAGAAGAGTCTCTTTCTGTGTCTTATGATTCTACGCTCGTTGATCAAGGGCCGCAGATGCCCAGCCATCGAGCGCTCTGACTGGTCGCAGAGTCATCTGGTCTGGAGGCTCCGATATACAGGATCAGCAAAACCTGCAGAGGGTTTCAAACCTCAGCCAGCTCCATCACAGGCAAACACCCTACCCCCACGCCCCCCCCCCACCATCAAGGATGCCTTCCAAAAGTGATACCTCAGGTAGACAGCATCCGTCATTAAGGACCCCCATCACCCAGGGCATGTTCTCTTCTCATTGCTGCCAGCAGGGAGGAGGTACAGAAACCCAAAGACCCACACTCAACAGCTCAGGAACAATTTTTTCCTTCCTGGGGGCAAAGTAATGACACATCTCTACCAAATGAGGTGTAAGGTGCTCCTTCCCCCCGCTAGCCTGCAGGTCACCCTTGGGCAAGGTGTAGCACCTGCTTAGCCCCCGATCAGGGTCACGTGAAGCCATGGGAGCAGGTGGTGGATGGCCGTACGAGCAGCCGGTGCAGATCACAAGTCCTGGTTATGTGACCACTGACACCAGGCAGACAATCTCTGAAGAGTATTGATAATGGCTGGGGTCACCCATCTGGTAAAGACACTGCCCAGAAGGAGGCAACGGCAAACCACTTCTGTAGAAAACTTGGCCAAGGACAATCACGGTCGTGGAAAGACCGTGATCGCCCAGGTCATACGTGCAACATGACACATCAGAAACGAATGAGCTACAGGGAAGCTTTATCTGCCTTTAAATACGTATGTTGTGGATTCACTAAATTAGTTCTTGGAATGAGGCAGCTGAACAGAACATCGCTAGAATTTAAAGGTAACTCACACAAAATGCTGGAGGAACTCAGCTGGCCAGGCAGCGTCTATGGAGAAGTGTCAACAGTCAACTTTTCAGGTCGAGACCCTCCATCAGGATAAAACCTACACAGCCCAGGATGAAGTTTCCCAACAAACTATAAAAATATGAAGTTCCGATGAAGGGTCTTGGCTCGGAACGTCGACTGTTTACTCTTCTCCATAGATGCTGAGTTCCTATTATTTTTGTGTGTGTTTGCTCGAATTTCCAGCTTCTGGTGATTCTCTCCTGTTTATGATTTTAAGGTAATGGAGGAACATCCGAGATAGGTTGTGGCGTGTGAACTCGCTGCCAACTGATACATTAGAGACATCTAACAGACTCTTAACGAGGTACGGCGGGGGCACTCTCGGACTTAGTGGCTTCTGGAGGTTCAACCAGACGTGATACTGTCTTTTATAAATATATTTTTTACGATCACAAGATCCAGCTGGCCATTAGGGACTGCGGTTCTACCCCATTAGCAAGTTGCACTTCGGCAGACGATCTGGAGAAGCTGGACTCGGTGTGGACCGTGTAGCTGCCTGCGACGGAGGGACACGGGTACACGAAGGCGGTGTGCACCCGAGCTGCAAGCGGTCGTCCAAGCTGCTTTTCTTGTGATCGCAAGACCCTGTTAAGTGGCATCCGTCATTAAGGATCCTGGGCGCCAGGGGTCATGCCCTCTTCTCTTTGCTACCATCAGCAACCTGAAGGCACACACTCAACAATTTCTGTGTCGTGTCAAACACAGTCTATCCATGACCTTAGTTGTTCTTGGTAAATTTTTCTACAGAAGATCTAAGCAGGTGCTACACCTTGTCCAAGGCTGACCCGCAGGCTAGCGGAGGGAAGAGGCATTAATCCACCTCACCACCCGGCAGTGCAAATGATTCTGATTCTAAAAATCAGAGGTGACTCAGGGAATGTAGATTTCTGGATTGATCTTATGGGCCAACAGAGAACGGTGGAATCACTCGGGAGGTCAGGCAGCATCTGAGGAGAGAGAAACAGAGTTAATGTTGCAGAGTGAAGTCACTGCAGCCTGAGGAAGGGTCTGGGGCCTAAAACGTTAGATCCGTTTCTCCCTCCACGGATGCCGACTGTTTCCGACCTTCTCTACTTTTATCTCCAACTTCCGGTTTTTTCTCTGAGGGATCTGGGAAATAGAAAAGGCAACGGGAGAAGCCACTATCTTGCAGAGTGAGCCGCCCGATGAGGAGTTACCAGGCGGGGGCAGTGACATCACTTAAGAGGGGGTATCTAGACACGGACTTGATTGAACAGGACAGGAGGATTAATGAGGGCAGGTGGGGTTAGTATAACGGTCATCATAGATAAGATGGGCCAAAGAGGCTGCTTTTGTGCTGTGCCATTGGGGCTGTGAACACAAGGACAAGTTCCAGGTTGAAAGCAAATTTTATTATCTACGTCTATGTTGCCATATGCAACCCTGAGATTCATTGTCTTGTGGGTATTCTCAACAATCCTGCAGAATAATACCCATGGAAGTCCACTCCAACTAGAAAGTTCAACCAGAGTGCTGGAGACCACAAACTGTGCGAAGACAAAAAGAAAAAATAATAAGTAAATAAGCAAGAAACATCGAGAACCTGAGATGAAGATTCCTGAAACTGAGTCCATTGATTGTGGGAACATTTCAATGATGGGGCAAGTGAAGTTGAGTGAGTTAACCCCTCTGGTTCAAGAGCCTGATGGATGAGGGGTAGTAACTGTTCCTGAAGCTGGTGGTGGGGGTCCGGAGGCTCTTTTACCTTGGTAGCAGCAGGAAGAGAGCACGGCCTGATGATGGATGCTGCTTTCCTACGACAGCGTTTCATGTAGACATGCTCAGTGGTGGGGGGAGCTTTACCCGAGACGTACTGAACTGAATTCCATTACCTTTCGGGGGATTCTCCGCTCAAGGTCGTTGGTGTTTCCGCACCAGGCTGTGGTACAAGTGAGGAGATGGGGCAAAATGTCAGCTCTTAATATCGTTCTTATTCTTTTCTTGGCGAATTATATAATTGTTGGTTTGTTGTGAGACACAAACCATCACACCTGTGCTGCAGTCATCATCAACTATCCAAATACGGGCCCAGAGTGAAAACATGTTGAATATTTCTTCTGGATGAATTCAGAGTGTTATTCCCAACTAGTTTTAAGCTGACACTGACCCAATTCAACCAAAAGACCCTCCCGTCTTCCCATCACAACACAGCAGGGACAAGAGGCAGAAAGTGGACCCTGGCAGACTGATGCCCGTTAAAGGCAGTGGTCGTGTGGACCACCAAAGAGGACCAGGGTCAGGAACAGGAAGTGCCGCAGGTTTGACCTGCAGCGTTCTCTCTCGTGAACAGGGAAGGGTGACAGTTCCCACTTTGAAGGGAGCCAGTTGACACGTTTGTCATTTCAGACGCACCTTTAATGAAAGAGTAACAGAGACAGAAAGAGAGAGAAATGGTGAGAGAGGGAATGAGAGTGAGAGAGAGGGAGAGAAAGAGAGAGTGAGAAACAGACAGAGGGATGTGGGATGTATCAGACTGTTACATTCAAGGGTGTGAGATGTATCAGTGCTATATTGATGAGCATGGGGTATATCAGACTATTGTGCTGATGAGTGCAGGGTATCAGACTGTTATATTGATGAGTGTGGGGTGTGTCAGACTGTTATATTGATGAGTGTGGGGTGTCTCAGACTGTTGTAGGGATGAATGTGGGGTGTGTCAGACTGTTGTATTGATGAGTGTGGGGTGAGTCAGACTGTTGTATTGATGACTGTGGGGTGTATCAGGCTGTTGTATTGATGAGTGTGGAGTGTATCAGACTGTTATACTGATGAGTGTGGGGTGTCTCAGACTGTTGTAGGGATGAGTGTGGTGAGTCAGACTGTTGTATTGATGAGTGTGGGGTGAGTCAGACTGTTGTAGTGATGAGTGTGGGGTGAGTCAGACTGTTGTATTGATGAGTGTGGGGTGAATCAGATTGTTGCATTGATGAGTGTGGGGTGAGTCAGACTGTTGTATTGATGAGTGTGGGGTGAGTCAGACTGTTATATTGATGAGTGTGGGGTGTATCAGACTGTTATATTGATGAGTGTGGGGTGAGTCAGACTGTTATATTGATGAGTGTGGGGTGTATCAGAGTGTTATATTGATGAGTGTGGGGTGAGTCAGACTGTTGTATTGATGAGTGTGGGGTGTATCAGACTGTTATATTGATGAGTGTGGGGTGAGTCAGACTGTTGTATTGATGAGTGTGGGGTGTATCAGACTGTTATATTGATGAGTGTGGGGTGAGTCAGACTGTTGTATTGATGAGTGTGGAGTGAGTCAGACTGTTGTATTGATGAGTGTGGGGTGAGTCAGACTGTTGTATTGATGAGTGTGGGGTGATTCAGACTGTTAAATTGATGAGTGTGGAGTGAGTCAGACTGTTGTTTTGATGAGTGAGAGGTGAGTCTGACTGTTGTAGTGATGAGTGTGGGGTGAGTCAGACTGTTGTAGTGATGAGTGTGGGGTGAGTCAGACTGTTGTATTGATGAGTGTGGGGTGTATCAGACTGTTGTAGTGATGAGTGTGGGGTGAGTCAGACTGTTATATTGATGAGTGTGGAGTGAGTCAGACTGTTGTATTGATGAGTGTGGGGTGATTCAGACTGTTGTATTGATGAGTGTGGGGTGTATCAGACTGTTGTAGTGATGAGTGTGGGGTGAGTCAGACTGTTAAATTGATGAGTGTGGAGTGAGTCAGACTGTTGTTTTGATGAGTGAGAGGTGAGTCTGACTGTTGTAGTGATGAGTGTGGGGTGAGTCAGACTGTTGTAGTGATGAGTGTGGGGTGAGTCAGACTGTTGTATTGATGAGTGTGGGGTGTATCAGACTGTTGTAGTGATGAGTGTGGGGTGAGTCAGACTGTTAAATTGATGAGTGTGGAGTGAGTCAGACTGTTGTTTTGATGAGTGAGAGGTGAGTCTGACTGTTGTAGTGATGAGTGTGGGATGAGTCAGACTGTTGTTTAGATGAGTGAGAGGTGAGTCTGACTGTTGTAGTGATGAGTGTGGACTGTGTCAAACTATTGTACTAAAGGGTGTGGGATGTATCAGAGTGTGTAATTCCAGTGTATTGAACAATCCCTCAGTTTACATTTCCTGCTGCCTCTCTGTCGTGATGGTATTGATCTTTCCCGTCTGTAGCCTGGGCCTGTCCCCCAGGATCCATCCAATTAACTTGTGGCCGTACAAATGGACGTGGCTTGTTTGATCTAATGCATTTTCCGATAAATTAATATTAATGATCTTAACAGTTGTTATCAACTGGCTCCTCCATCTGCGGCAGACCTTCGACACAACTCGCTATTTGAGAGTCCATGGTTGCCGCTGTTTCAGTCCTATCCCCCACAGCAAGCTCCACCAGACACGATGCAGCAGATTGACTTGGATAAAGCCCTCCCCGCCATTGAGCACATCTGCACAGAGTACTGCCACTGGAAAGTTCTGTTCGTCGTCGGGGAGCCCCACCACCCAGGCCTTACTCTCTTCTCGCTGCTGCCATCAGGACGGAGGTACAGGAGCCTCAGGACCCCCACCGCCCAGGCCATGCTCTCTTCTTGCAGGAAAGAGCTACATGAGCCTTTGATCTCATATCACCAGGTTCAGGAACAGTTATCACCCCTCAACACATCAGGCTCCTAAACCAGTGTGGATAACTTCACTCACCCCAACACTGAACTGATTCCACACATCAGACTCTTGAACCAGTGTGGATAACTTCACTCACCCCAACACTGAACTGATTCCACACATCAGACTCTTGAACCAGTGTGGATAACTTCACTCACCCCAACTCTGAACTGATTCCACACATCAGGCTCCTGAACCAGTGTGGATAACTTCACTCACCCCAACTCTGAACTGATTCAACACATCAGGCTCCTGAACCAGTGTGGATAACTTCACTCACCCCAACACTGAACTGATTCCACACATCAGGCTCCTGAACCAGTGTGGATAACTTCACTCACCCCAACTCTGAACTGATTCAACACATCAGGCTCCTGAACCAGTGTGGATAACTTCACTCACCCCAACACTGAACTGATTCCACACATCAGGCTCCTGAACCAGTGTGGATAACTTCACTCACACCAACTCTGAACTGATTCAACACATCAGGCTCCTGAACCAGTGTGGATAACTTCACTCACACCAACTCTGAACTGATTCAACACATCAGGCTCCTGAACCAGTGTGGATAACTTCACTCACACCAACTCTGAACTGATTCAACACATCAGGCTCCTGAACCAGTGTGGATAACTTCATTCACCTCAACACTGAACTGATTCAACACATCAGGCTCCTGAACCAGTGTGGATAACTTCACGCACCCCAACACTGAACTGATTCAACACATCAGGCTCCTGAACCAGTGTGGATAACTTCACTCACCCCAACACTGAACTGATTCCACACATCAGGCTCCTGAACCAGTGTGGATAACTTCACTCACCCCAACACTGAACTGATTCAACACATCAGGCTCCTGAACCAGTGTGGATATCTTCACTCACCCCAACACTGAACTGATTCCACACATCAGGCTCCTGAACCAGTGTGGATAACTTCACTCAACTTATAGATTCACATTCAAGGACTGTACAATTCATGTTCTCAGTATATACTGGCTGGGTAGCCTCCAACCTGATGGCATGAACATTGACTTCTCTAACTTCCATTAATGCCCCTCCTCCCCTTCTTACCCCATCCCTGACATACTTAGTTGTTTATTTTTTTCTCTCTCTGCCCATCACTCTGCCTGTCCTCCATCTCCCTCTGGTGCTTCCCCCTCCCCCTTTCTTTCTCCCGAGGCCTCCCGTCCCATGCTCCTTTCCCTTCTCCAGCTCCGTATCACTTTTGCCAATCACCTTTCCAGCTCTTAGCTTCATCCCACACCCTCCGGTCTACTCCTATCATTTCGCATTTCCCTCTCCCCCCACTACTTTCAAATCTCTTACTATCTCTCCTTTCAGTTAGTCCTGACGAAGGGTCTCGGCCCGAAACGTTGACAGTGCTTCTCCCTATAGATGCTGCTTGGCCTGCTGCGTTCCACCAGCATTTTGTTTGTGTTGCTTGAATATCCAGCAGATTCCCTCGTGTTTTCTCAGTATTATTTATTTATTTACCTGCACACTTTTTCTTCTCTTGCTCATTGGTTGTTTGTCAATCCTTGTTTATGTATATACTTTTTAATAAATTCTACTGTATCTCCTTATTTTCCTGTAAATACCTGCAAGAACTGAATCTCAAGGTGACATACAGAATATTTACCTCGCTAGTAAATTTCCTTTGACAATCTGCTTCTGTTTGCTCCATCTACCATCTCTTGCTCCGCACCTTCCTTTATACAGACCTCCATCACTCAATCCCGATGACGGGTCTCAACCCGAAATGTCGACTGTCCTTCCTCCTCCAGAATGTGGCTCGACACCCCAACACAAGGGCTGCACTGTAGTCAGAAGTGCTGACCTCCGGTCGAAACTGTAAACTGCGGTGTCAACTTACCCTGGGACCAAGGGATGGTTCTGCAATTAGAAGGTCTGGGAGGTTTCTTCCATTCCCTTGATGCCATTATTTCTCACCGATCCACCTGCAAATCATTTTCTGGCCCCCTTACTTACCTGTACCTTACAAAGCAAGCACTGAGTGTATGTTCATGGTCTTCTGCTGCTGTAGTCCACAGACTTTAAAGTTTGACTTTGATAATGATTTACATTGAACTAAGACCTTAAGACTGGGGGGGGGGGGGGGCAGAACTAGGCCATTTGGCCCATCGAGAGCACTCTACAGTTTGATCATGGCTGATTTATTTTCCCTCTCTCCTGCTTTCCTCCCATAACCTCTAACACTCTTGCAGTGCGTCGGGACCGGAGATGAGAGTAGATTTCGCTCATTCTCCATTATGGTCACTTCTCTCTCCATGCCACTGAGGCTAAGAAGACGGCCCTGGCGGCTGTGCTCCACGCCTGCCAATATGATGAACTGAAGTGAGGCTTTGGGCCTGCTCCGGGCTGCTCCAGGGATCAGCTCTGGGGAGACTGTTATATTGATGAGTGTGGAGTGAGTCAGACTGTTGTATTGATGAGTGTGGGGTGTATCAGACAGTTATATTGATGAGGGTGGTGAGTCAGACTGTTGTATTGATGAGTGTGGGGTGTATCAGACTGTTATATTGATGAGTGTGAGGTGTATCAGACTGTTGTATTGATGAGTGTGGAGTGAGTCAGACTGTTGTATTGATGAGTGTGGGTTGTATCAGACTGTTATATTGATGAGGGTGGTGAGTCAGACTGTTGTATTGATGAGTGTGAGGTATGTCGGACTTTTGTATTGATGAGTGTGGGGTGTGTCAGACTGTTATATTGATGAGTGTGGGGTGTATCAGCCTGTTATATTGATGAGTGTGGGGTGAGTCAGACTGTTGTATTGATGAGAGTGGGGTGTATCAGCCTGTTATATTGATGAGTGTGGTGAGTCAGACTGTTGTAGTGATGAGTGTGAGGTATGTCGGACTTTTGTATTGATGAGTGTGGGGTGAGTCAGACTGTTATATTGATGAGTGTGGGGTGAGTCAGACTGTTGTATTGATGAGTGTGGGGTGGATCAGCCTGTTATATTGATGAGTGTGGTGAGTCAGGCTGTTGTATTGATGAGTGTGGGGTGTATCAGACTGTTATATTGATGATTGTGAGGTGTATCAGACTGTTATATTGATGAGGGTGGTGAGTCAGACTGTTGTAGTGATGAGTGTGAGGTATGTCGGACTTTTGTATTGATGAGTGTGTAGTGTGTCAGACTGTTATATTGATGAGTGTGAGGTGTATCAGACTGTTGTATTGATGAGTGTGAGGTGCGCCAGACTGTTGTATTGTTGAGTGTGTGGTGTATCACACTGTTGTATTGATGAGTGTGGGGTGTATCACACTGTTGTATCGATGAGTGTGGGGTGTGTCAGACTGTTGCATTGATGAGTGTGGGGTGTGTCAGACTGTTGTATTGATGAGTGAGGGGTGAGTAAGGCTGTTGTATTGATGAATGTGGGTGAGTCAGACTGTTGCATTGATGAGTGTGCGGTGCGTCAGACTGTTGTATTGATGAGTGAGGGGTGAGTCAGGCTGTTATATTGATGAGTGTGGGGTGAGTCAGACTGTTAAATTGATGAGTGTGGGATGAGTCAGACTGTTGTTTTGATGAGTGTGGAGTGAGTCAGACTGTTGTTTTGATGAGTGAGAGGTGAGTCTGACTGTTGTAGTGATGAGTGTGGACTGTGTCAAACTATTGTACTAAAGGGTGTGGGATGTATCAGAGTGTGTAATTCCAGAACATTGAACAATCCCTCAGTTTACATTTCCTGCTGCCTCTCTGTCGTGATGGTATTGATCTTTCCCGTCTGTAGCCTGGGCCTGTCCCCCAGGATCCATCCAATTAACTTGTGGCCGTACAAATGGACGTGGCTTGTTTGATCTAATGCATTTTCCGACAAATTAATATTAATGATCTTAACAGTTGTTATCAACTGGCTCCTCCATCTGCGGCAGACCTTCGACACAACTCGCTATTTGAGAGTCCATGGTTGCCGCTGTTTCAGTCCTATCCCCCACAGCAAGCTCCACCAGACACGATGCAGCAGATTGACTTGGATAAAGCCCTCCCCGCCATTGAGCACATCTGCACAGAGTACTGCCACTGGAAAGTTCTGTTCGTCGTCGGGGAGCCCCACCACCCAGGCCTTACTCTCTTCTCGCTGCTGCCATCAGGACGGAGGTACAGGAGCCTCAGGACCCCCACCGCCCAGGCCATGCTCTCTTCTTGCAGGAAAGAGCTACATGAGCCTTTGATCTCATATCACCAGGTTCAGGAACAGTTATCACCCCTCAACACATCAGGCTCCTAAACCAGTGTGGATAACTTCACTCACCCCAACTCTGAACTGATTCAACACATCAGGCTCCTGAACCAGTGTGGATAACTTCACTCACCCCAACACTGAACTGATTCCACACATCAGGCTCCTGAACCAGTGTGGATAACTTCACGCACCCCAACACTGAACTGATTCCACACATCAGGCTCCTGAACCAGTGTGGATAACTTCACTCACCCCAACACTGAACTGATTCCACACATCAGACTCCTGAACCAGTGTGGATAACTTCACTCACCCCAACACTGAACTGATTCCACACATCAGACTCCTGAACCAGTGTGGATAACTTCACTCACCCCAACTCTGAACTGATTCCACACATCAGGCTCCTGAACCAGTGTGGATAACTTCACTCACCCCAACACTGAACTGATTCAACACATCAGGCTCCTGAACCAGTGTGGATAACTTCACTCACCCCAACTCTGAACTGATTCCACAACTTATAGATTCACATTCAAGGACTGTACAATTCATGTTCTCAGTATATACCGGCTGGGTAGCCTCCAACCTGATGGCATGAACATTGACTTCTCTAACTTCCATTAATGCCCCTCCTCCCCTTCTTACCCCATCCCTGACATACTTAGTTGTTTATTTTTTTCTCTCTCTGCCCATCACTCTGCCTGTCCTCCATCTCCCTCAGGTGCTTCCCCCCCCCCCTTTCTTTCTCCCGAGGCCTCCTGTCCCATGATCTTTTCCCTTCTCCAGCTCTGTATCACTTTTGCCAATCACCTTTCCAGCTCTTAGCTTCATCCCACCCCCTCCGGAAAACTCCTATCATTTCGCATTTCCCTCTCCCCCCACTACTTTCAAATCTCTTACTATCTCTCCTTTCAGTTAGTCCTGACGAAGGGTCTTGGCCCGAAACGTTGACAGTGCTTCTCCCTATAGATGCTGCTTGGCCTGCTGCGTTCCACCAGCATTTTGTTTGTGTTGCTTGAATATCCAGCAGATTCCCTCGTGTTTTCTCAGTATTATTTATTTATTTACCTGCACACTTTTTCTTCTCTTGCTCATTGGTTGTTTGTCAATCCTTGTTTATGTATATACTTTTTAATAAATTCTACTGTATCTCCTTATTTTCCTGTAAATACCTGCAAGAACTGAATCTCAAGGTGACATACAGAATATTTACCTCGCTAGTAAATTTCCTTTGACAATCTGCTTCTGTTTGCTCCATCTACCATCTCTTGCTCCGCACCTTCCTTTATACAGACCTCCATCACTCAATCCCGATGACGGGTCTCAACCCGAAATGTCGACTGTCCTTCCTCCTCCAGAATGTGGCTCGACACCCCAACACAAGGGCTGCACTGTAGTCAGAAGTGCTGACCTCCGGTCGAAACTGTAAACTGCGGTGTCAACTTACCCTGGGACCAAGGGATGGTTCTGCAATTAGAAGGTCTGGGAGGTTTCTTCCATTCCCTTGATGCCAATATTTCTCACCGATCCACCTGCAAATCATTTTCTGGCCCCCTTACTTACCTGTACCTTACAAAGCAAGCACTGAGTGTATGTTCATGGTCTTCTGCTGCTGTAGTCCACAGACTTTAAAGTTTGACTTTGATAATGATTTACATTGAACTAAGACCTTAAGACTGGGGGGGGGGGGCAGAACTAGGCCATTTGGCCCATCGAGAGCACTCTACAGTTTGATCATGGCTGATTTATTTTCCCTCTCTCCTGCTTTCCTCCCATAACCTCTAACACTCTTGCAGTGCGTCAGGACCGGAGATGAGAGTAGATTTCGCTCATTCTCCATTATGGTCACTTCTCTCTCCATGCCACTGAGGCTAAGAAGACGGCCCTGGCGGCTGTGCTCCACGCCTGCCAATATGATGAACTGAAGTGAGGCTTTGGGCCTGCTCCGGGCTGCTCCAGGGATCAGCTCTGGGGAGACTGTTATATTGATGAGTGTGGAGTGAGTCAGACTGTTGTATTGATGAGTGTGGGGTGTATCACACTGTTGTATCGATGAGTGTGAGGTGTATCAGACTGTTATATTGATGAGTGTGGAGTGAGTCAGACTGTTGTATTGATGAGTGTGGGTTGTATCAGACTGTTATATTGATGAGTGTGAGGTGTATCAGACTGTTGTATTGATGAGTGTGGAGTGAGTCAGACTGTTGTATTGATGAGTGTGGGTTGTATCAGACTGTTATATTGATGAGGGTGGGGTGAGTCAGACTGTTATATTGATGAGTGTAGGGTGTATCAGCCTGTTATATTGATGAGTGTGGGGTGAGTCAGACTGTTGTATTGATGAGAGTGGGGTGTATCAGCCTGTTATATTGATGAGTGTGGTGAGTCAGGCTGTTGTATTGATGAGTGTGAGGTATGTCGGACTTTTGTATTGATGAGTGTGGCGTGTGTCAGACTGTTATATTGATGAGTGTGGTGAGTCAGACTGTTATATTGATGAGTGTGGGGTGAGTCAGACTGTTGTATTGATGAGTGTGGGGTGTATCAGCCTGTTATATTGATGAGTGTGGTGAGTCAGGCTGTTGTATTGATGAGTGTGGGGTGTATCAGACTGTTATATTGATGATTGTGAGGTGTATCAGACTGTTATATTGATGAGGGTGGTGAGTCAGACTGTTGTAGTGATGAGTGTGAGGTGTATCAGACTGTTGCATTGATGAGTGTGCGGTGCGTCAGACTGTTGTATTGATGAGTGAGGGGTGAGTCAGGCTGTTATATTGATGAGTGTGGAGTGAGTCAGACTGTTGTATTGATGAGTGTGGAGTGAGTCAGACTGTTATATTGATGAGTGTGGGGTGATTCAGACTGTTAAATTGATGAGTGTGGGATGAGTCAGACTGTTGTTTTGATGAGTGTGGAGTGAGTCAGACTGTTGTTTTGATGAGTGAGAGGTGAGTCTGACTGTTGTAGTGATGAGTGTGGGATGAGTCAGACTGTTGTTTTGATGAGTGAGAGGTGAGTCTGACTGTTGTAGTGATGAGTGTGGACTGTGTCAAACTATTGTACTAAAGGGTGTGGGATGTATCAGAGTGTGTAATTCCAGTGTATTGAACAATCCCTCAGTTTACATTTCCTGCTGCCTCTCTGTCGTGATGGTATTGATCTTTCCCGTCTGTAGCCTGGGCCTGTCCCCCAGGATCCATCCAATTAACTTGTGGCCGTACAAATGGACGTGGCTTGTTTGATCTAATGCATTTTCCGATAAATTAATATTAATGATCTTAACAGTTGTTATCAACTGGCTCCTCCATCTGCGGCAGACCTTCGACACAACTCGCTATTTGAGAGTCCATGGTTGCCGCTGTTTCAGTCCTATCCCCCACAGCAAGCTCCACCAGACACGATGCAGCAGATTGACTTGGATAAAGCCCTCCCCGCCATTGAGCACATCTGCACAGAGTACTGCCACTGGAAAGTTCTGTTCGTCGTCGGGGAGCCCCACCACCCAGGCCTTACTCTCTTCTCGCTGCTGCCATCAGGACGGAGGTACAGGAGCCTCAGGACCCCCCACCGCCCAGGCCATGCTCTCTTCTTGCAGGAAAGAGCTACATGAGCCTTTGATCTCATATCACCAGGTTCAGGAACAGTTATCACCCCTCAACACATCAGGCTCCTAAACCAGTGTGGATAACTTCACTCACCCCAACACTGAACTGATTCAACACATCAGGCTCCTGAACCAGTGTGGATAACTTCACTCACCCCAACACTGAACTGATTCAACACATCAGGCTCCTGAACCAGTGTGGATAACTTCACTCACCCCAACACTGAACTGATTCAACACATCAGGCTCCTGAACCAGTGTGGATAACTTCACTCACCCCAACTCTGAACTGATTCCACACATCAGGCTCCTGAACCAGTGTGGATAACTTCACTCACCCCAACTCTGAACTGATTCCACACATCAGGCTCCTGAACCAGTGTGGATAACTTCACTCACCCCAACTCTGAACTGATTCCACACATCAGGCTCCTGAACCAGTGTGGATAACTTCACTCACCCCAACTCTGAACTGATTCCACACATCAGGCTCCTGAACCAGTGTGGATAACTTCACTCACCCCAACTCTGAACTGATTCTACAACTTATAGATTCACATTCAAGGACTGTACAATTAATGTTCTCAGTATATACCGGCTGGGTAGCCTCCAACCTGATGGCATGAACATTGACTTCTCTAACTTCCATTAATGCCCCTCCTCCCCTTCTTACCCCATCCCTGACATAGTTGTTTATTTTTTTCTCTCTCTGCCCATCACTGCCTGTCCTCCATCTCCCTCTGGTGCTTCCCCCCCCCCTTTCTTTCTCCCGAGGCCTCCTGTCCCATGATCTTTTCCCTTCTCCAGCTCTGTATCACTTTTGCCAATCACCTTTCCAGCTCTTAGCTTCATCCCACCCCCTCCGGAAAACTCCTATCATTTCGCATTTCCCTCTCCCCCCACTACTTTCAAATCTCTTACTATCTCTCCTTTCAGTTAGTCCTGACGAAGGGTCTCGGCCCGAAACGTCGTCAGCGCTTCTCCCTATAGATGCTGCTTGGCCTGCTGCGTTCCACCAGCATTTTGTTTGTGTTGCTTGAATATCCAGCAGATTCCCTCGTGTTTTCTCAGTATTATTTATTTATTTACCTGCACACTTTTTCTTCTCTTGCTCATTGGTTGTTTGTCAATCCTTGTTTATGTATATACTTTTTAATAAATTCTACTGTATCTCCTTATTTTCCTGTAAGTACCTGCAAGAACTGAATCTCAAGGTGACATACAGAATATTTACCTCGCTAGTAAATTTCCTTTGACAATCTGCTTCTGTTTGCTCCATCTACCAACTCTTGCTCCGCACCTTCCTTTATACAGACCTCCATCACTCAATCCCGATGACGGGTCTCAACCCGAAACGTCGACTGTCCTTCCTCCTCCAGAATGTGGCTCGACACCCCGACACAAGGGTTGCACTGTAGTCAGAAGTGCTGACCTCCGGTCGAAACTGTAAACTGCGGTGTCAACTTACCCTGGGACCAAGGGATGGTTCTGCAATTAGAAGGTCTGGGAGGTTTCTTCCATTCCCTTGATGCCAATATTTCTCACCAATCCACCTGCAAATCATTTTCTGGCCCCCTTACTTAACTGTACCTTACAAAGCAAGCACTGAGTGTATGTTCATGGTCTTCTGCTGCTGTAGCCCACAGACTTTAAAGTTTGACTTTGATAATGATTTACATTGAACTAAGACCTTAAGACTGGGGGGGGGGGGGGCAGAACTAGGCCATTTGGCCCATCGAGAGCACTCTACAGTTTGATCATGGCTGATTTATTTTCCCTCTCTCCTGCTTTCCTCCCATAACCTTTAACACTCTTGCAGTGCGTCAGGACCGGAGATGAGAGTAGATTTCGCTCATTCTCCATTATGGTCACTTCTCTCTCCATGCCACTGAGGCTAAGAAGACGGCCCTGGCGGCTGTGCTCCACGCCTGCCAATATGATGAACTGAAGTGAGGCTTTGGGCCTGCTCCGGGCTGCTCCAGGGATCAGCTCTGGGGAGTCAGTTTTGGTGCATGGTGCTGTTATTCGTTTCAACTGTTGGAAACATTGTTGGGTGTTGGTCTTTTATTGTTATTTTTATTCTTTTTTTTCTTTAACTGGCTTCTCTCGGGTTCCTTGCTTTGTGGCTACCTGTCATCAAGCAAATCTCAAGGTTGTATAATTTACAGATTCTTTGACAATAAATCAATCTTGAGGGTTGAATCTTGAATCTTAATCAAGAATCCACCCATCCATTTCTGTTTTAAATGTCCCCAGTGACTTGCCCTTACAGTGGACATGTGAAGTTACTGAGGTTACAGGAGCTCGATCCTCTGTGCGGGTGCCCATAAGCAGGGCATTGTTAAATCTTTCTCGTGTAACACCGGGAAACCCACAGGGTGGGGGGGGGGGTGGCATGAGAGAGTGTGAGAAGGAGAGAAAGAGAGAGAGGGAGAGAGAGGAGGAGGGAGGGGGGAAGAGAGAGACAGAGAGGACGGAGTTACAGTTTCATATCTTTTGTCACAAGTTGGAATTGGGGAAAAATATCAAGGGATATATCCTAGTAAATTTGATCTGGGATCAGCTATGTTAGCTGCTTGTGGATCTTGGAGACAGGTAGACAAGTTACCTGTCCGTGGGTTTGGAGACAGGCAGACAAGTTTCCTGTCTGTGGGTTTGGAGACAGGCAGACAAGTTTCCTGTCTGTGGGTTTGGAGACAGGCAGACAAATTTCCTGTCTGTGGGTTTGGAGACAGGCAGACAAGTTTCCTGTCTGTGGGTTTGGAGACAGGCAGACAAGTTTCCTGTCTGTAGTTCACAGTGGCAATCCTCTGCCACTCACCAGCTCCCACACAGGAGGGATTCACACACCGTACAAGCAGGGTTATTGATAAAATCCATCTGGATGTCCTGCAAGATGGGCATCCTGGTGTCTCTCTGCGCTCTGCCTCAATATCAGACACAGCAGGGACAGGCTCCACCTGGGCTGGCCGCATGGCAATTTTCCGGGGCCATGTCCATGCCCGAATAGCCCTGATAATGGGGCGTCGCTGGTATGTGTGGAGGTGTTCCAGGAGTGTGGGACACCACAGGGAACAAATGGCTTCTTGTGATGATGGCAATATTTTAATTCATTTCATGTTAATTATTGTCATGGTTGGCGTCTTTATTCTGACTGTAGTCATGGAATATACAGTTGTAAGTAGATGTTAGTGATTAGTTTTCTCATTTCAGATTCTGATGAGGGGTTATCACCATAAACTCTGCTGCCTGACCACCCTGAAGTTACAGAGTCGGACAACAGGCCCTTCGGCCCACTGATTCCATGCCAGCCATGAGCCCACTCCCACTTTACTCTCCCTGTGTTCCCACCTGCCACTCACTGATGCTCCGGAGGCCGCTTACAGCAGAGTGTTCCTGACCTGAACGTGTTTGGGACGTGGGAGGATCCTGGAGCAACCGGAGGAGAAGAACACATCACAGGGAGAGCATGCAAACTCCGCACAGACAGCATCGGAGGCCACACTTGAGCCTGGACCTCTGGGACGATGAGGTGGCAGCTCTACCAGCTGAGCCTCTCTTATCCTATCTCTTGGATATCTGCAGAATATTCTGTTTATATTCCAGACATAATCTACTTCTCTTTTGTAGGGTGCCCCGGTAGCGTAGCACTTGACACGACGCTGTTGCATCTTGGGACGTTCCAGGGTTCGGGGTTCAATCGCAGCACTGACTGTGAGGAGTTTGTGAGGAGTAAACGCATGGGTGTCCTCCCACAGTCCAAAGCCGTACTGGTTAGTAAGTTAATTGGTCACTGTGAATCATCCTGTGATCTGGTTCGTGTTGAAGAGATGGGCCGCTGGGTAACGTGAGTCGTCGGGCCAGAAGGGCCCGTCCCACTCTGCATCCCTAAACAGAAAGTACATTATTCCAGTATCTAATGTTTCTTAGCTTTCAAGTTTTCTTCTCAAGTTGTCATTCTGCCGAGATATGATTAACCGTGGGGCGTCGCTATCTATGTGATCGTTGTGTAACATCACAGAACCTCAGCCCTTTGGCCACTGTCCACAATACAACTCTGATGGGAATCTGAGACAAATGGTGTATTACAGAGAGCCGGCCATGTAGAAAGGTCATCTGCTCAGGAACTGATCGGACGGGCTGGGCAGATTTTAGTGTCCCTCTGGTTTCTTCTGTGGGTGTTTGCGTCAGTGGTATTGGACATCCTCTCTATTCCCCTGAGAAGGGGCTGCTGGGTCAGGAGTCCACAGCTTAAGCTATTGACTCAGAGACAATGAGAGGGATCGGAAACAGGGTAGTAGAGTGGTGCGGAGGGCAGAGCCATTCCCTCAGTGTGACAGAGATCTGAGATCAAACTTGACCTTCGGCTTACTGTCACTGATAAAAATCAGGCATAACAACTTCGTATGTAATTTCAACAAAGAGTATAAATAGTCCAAGACAGGATCTATGAGGTTGTGTTCAAGAGTTCACGGTCTGTCCAGAAATCTGACGACAGGGGGGAAGAACATAAACACAGGCGATTCTCCAGACGCTGGAAATCCAGAGTAACACACAAACACACACACACACACACACACACAAAATACTCAAAATACTGGAGTAACTCAGCAGGTCAGTTAGCATCTATGAAAAATGAATAAAAACAAGAGATTCTGCAGATGCTGGAAATCTCACACACACACACACACACACACACACGCACGCACACACACAAACACACACACACACACACACACACACACACACACACACACACACACACACACACACACACACACACACACACACACACACCACACACACACACACTCCTGTACCTCCTCCCTGATGGTAGTAATGAGGAGAGGGGTCTTCAGGCTCCTGTCCCTCCTCCCTGATGGTAGTAATGAGAAGAGAGGTCTTCAGGCTCCTGTCCCTCCTCCCTGATGGTAGTAATGAGAAGAGGAGTCTTCGGGCTCCTGTACCTCCTCCCTGATGGTATCAATGCGAAGAGGGGTCTTCAGGCTCCTGTACCTCCTCCCTGATGGTAGTAATGAGAAGAGGGGTCTTCAGGCTCCTGTACCTCCTCCCTGATGGTAGTAATGAGAAGAGGGGTCTTCAGGCTCCTGTACCTCCTCCCTGATGGTAGTAATGAGAAGAGAGGTCTTCAGGCTCCTGTCCCTCCTCCCTGATGGTAGTAATGAGAAGAGGGGTCTTCAGGCTCCTGTACCTCCTCCCTGATGGTATCAATGCGAAGAGGGGTCTTCAGGCTCCTGTACCTCCTCCCTGATGGTAGTAATGAGAAGAGGGGTCTTCGGGCTCCTGTCCCTCCTCCCTGATGGTAGTAATGAGAAGAGGGGTCTTCGGGCTCCTGTACCTCCTCCCTGATGGTAGTAATGAGAAGAGGGGTCTTCAGGCTCCTGTACCTCCTCCCTGATGGTAGTAATGAGAAGAGAGGTCTTCAGGCTCCTGTCCCTCCTCCCTGATGGTAGTAATGAGAAGAGGGGTCTTCAGGCTCCTGTACCTCCTCCCTGATGGTATCAATGCGAAGAGGGGTCTTCAGGCTCCTGTACCTCCTCCCTGATGGTAGTAATGAGAAGAGGGGTCTTCGGGCTCCTGTCCCTCCTCCCTGATGGTAGTAATGAGAAGAGGGGTCTTCGGGCTCCTGTACCTCCTCCCTGATGGTATCAATGCGAAGAGGGGTCTTCAGGCTCCTGTACCTCCTCCCTGATGGTAGTAATGAGAAGAGGGGTCTTCAGGCTCCTGTACCTCCTCCCTGATGGTATCAATGAGAAGAGGGGTCTTCAGGCTCCTGTCCCTCCTCCCTGATGGTAGTAATGAGAAGAGGGGTCTTCGGGCTCCTGTACCTCCTCCCTGATGGTATCAATGCGAAGACGGGTCTTCAGGCTCCTGTACCTCCTCCCTGATGGTAGTAATGAGAAGACGGGTCTTCGGGCTCCTGTACCTCCTCCCTGATGGTATCAATGCGAAGAGGGGTCTTCAGGCTCCTGTCCCTCCTCCCTGATGGTAGTAATGAGAAGAGAGGTCTTCAGACTCCTGTCCCTCCTCCCTGATGGTAGTAATGAGGAGAGGGGTCTTCAGGCTCCTGTACCTCCTCCCTGATGGTAGTAATGAGAAGAGAGGTCTTCAGACTCCTGTCCCTCCTCCCTGATGGTAGTAATGAGGAGAGGGGTCTTCAGGCTCCTGTACCTCCTCCCTGATGGTAGTAATGAGAAGAGAGGTCTTCAGACTCCTGTCCCTCCTCCCTGATGGTAGTAATGAGGAGAGGGGTCTTCAGGCTCCTGTACCTCCTCCCTGATGGTAGTAATGAGGAGAGGGGTCTTTGGGCTCCTGTACCTCCTCCCTGATGGTAGTAATGAGAAGAGGGGTCTTCAGGCTCCTGTACCTCCTCCCTGATGGTAGTAATGAGAAGAGAGGTCTGCAGACTCCTGTCCCTCCTCCCTGATGGTAGTAATGAGGAGAGGGGTCTTCAGGCTCCTGTACCTCCTCCCTGATGGTAGTAATGAGAAGAGGGGTCTTCAGGCTCCTGTACCTCCTCCCTGATGGTAGTAATGAGGAGAGGGGTCTTCAGGCTCCTGTACCTCCTCCCTGATGGTAGTAATGAGGAGAGGGGTCTTCAGGCTCCTGTCCCTCCTCCCTGATGGTAGTAATGAGAAGAGGGGTCTTCAGGCTCCTGTACCTCCTCCCTGATGGTAGTAATGAGAAGAGGGGTCTTCAGGCTCCTGTACCTCCTCCCTGATGGTAGTAATGAGAAGAGGGCCTGTCCTGAATGACGAATGTTGTCATCTTCATTCTCGCTGGTGAGGGAGGTTGTGCCTGCAATGGAGCTGGTTGCGTTTGCAACTTCCTGCAGCTTTTCCAATCCTGTGCGTACCAGACGGTGATGCAGCCGGTCAGAATGCTCTCCACGGTGGAAATTTGCCAGAGGCTTTGGTGACACACCAAATCTCCTTAAACTCCTATTGTATAGCCGCTGTGTGCCTTCATCATGATTGCATCAATGGTTGCAGGATAGATCCTCTGAGGTGCCAATGCCCAAGGACGTGCGGGGAGTTTGCACGTTTCTGCCGCGTGAGTTCCACACCGGGATGCTCCAGTTTGTTGGTAAGTTTGGCGAGTTTCCTCCCTCATCTCCAAAGGAGGTGCTGGTCAGCTAGTCGTGGCAAAATGTGCTAGTGTGCATGAGGATTTGAGAGGAGTTGATTAGATTTGATGGAAAAATAAAAGGGGATTAATCTGGAATCATGTTTAATATCACCAGCATGTGTTGTGAAATTTGTTAACTTTGCAGCAGCAGTTCAATACAATACATGGTAAAAGAGGGAAAACTGGGAATTACAGTAACTTTTATATATTATACAGTTAGATTAAATGGGTAGTGCAAAAATAGAAATAAAAAGTAGCAAGGTTGTGTTCTTGGATTCAACACCATTCAGGAATCGGATGGCAGAGGGGAAGAAGCTGTCCCTGAATCGTTGAGTGTGTGTCTTCAGGCTCCTGTACCTCCTCCCTGATGGCAGAGGGGAAGAAGCTGTTCCTGAATCATTGTGTGTGTGTCTTCAGGCTCCTGTACCTCCTCCCTGATGGCAGAGGGGAAGAAGCTGTTCCTGAATCGTTGTGTGTGTGTCTTCAGGCTCTTGTACCTCCTCCCTGATGGCAGAGGGGAAGAAGCTGTTCCTGAATCATTGAGTGTGTGTCTTCAGGCTCCTGCACCTCCTCCCTGATGGCAGAGGGGAAGAAGCTGTTCCTGAATCATTGAGTGTGTGTCTTCAGGCTCTTGTACCTCCTCCCTAATGGCAGAGGGGAAGAAGCTGTTCCTGAATCACTGAGTGTGTGTCTTCAGGCTCCTGCACCTCCTCCCTGATGGTAGCAATGAGAGGAGGGCATGTCCTGGGTGACCGAGGTCCTTAACGATGGATGCCGTCTTTTTGAGGCATCGCTCCTTGAAGATGTCCTGGACACGATGGAGGCTGGTGCCCGTGATGGAGCTGACTGAGTTTACAAGTTTCCGCAGCTTATTTTGCTCCTGTGCAGTACCCCCCCCCACCCCATACCAGACAGTGATGCAGCCTATCAGAACGCTCGACATCTGTACATATTTACAAGTATTGTTGGTGACCTACTAAATTTCCTCAAATTCCTAATGAGATATAGCTGTTGGTGTGCCTTCGTTGATGTGGGTCCAGGTTAGACCCTCAGGGGGTTAATGTAAATAGATTCTGTGGTTTCTTCTGACGTCCCCAAGGGGTGTCGGTCAGCAGGTAAGGAGATCTCCTGTACAGTGAGTGCCAGAATCGGGGAGTGTGGGGGAGACGCGATGGCCAACACAATGCTTTACAATATGGGTTCAATCCCCATCTCTGCCTGTGAGGAGTTTGTACCTTCTCCCCCTGACCACCTGGGTTCCCTCCCGCAGTCCAACGACGTACTGCCTGGCGGGTTAGGTGGTCGTTGTAAATTGTGCTGCGATTAGGCGAGGGTTAAATCAGGGAATCACTGTAGGGGCTGGAAAGGCTCATTCCGCGTGGCATCTCAATAAATATAGAAATACGGGGGGGTGGGGGGTGAGGGTCGTGTGGAGGGAATATTGTTGTAGCATGAAGAAGGTTCCCAGAGAGACCCTGAAGCTAGTGGACATGAAATACTTTATTCTAGCAAAAATGCGTGAACAGGAATCATTTCGAGGCACTCCTGGAACCACAGGCCTGCTTGACTCAATATACTGACGTAGCGCCCTGGTAGGCCTCAGGCTCGCTCAGCTCGCTTCCATCTAGGGGGAGCAGCCTTTGGCCCGGCCAGACTAGGTAATCAGCTTGTGTGGATGCTGCGTTATATCCCCACCCCGCCAAATGACAGACAGTACACTATATGCAATTAAATGATTACTCTTTGTAGAGATTACTAAAACTAAGTGATTAATAACGATACAGTATATATGAAGGAAAAGAAAATAAAGAACAGGTGCCAAACTTATCAAAGTCCAAACCACTTCGTGCACAGCCGTTGGAGCTCAATTACTGAAGTCTTCTGGCCACCATTCGATCCGCTCCGAACTCCTCGACTCGCAGCTCAGGACCACCCGAAGTGGTCAACCAAGCACCCTCGGCACGTCTGTCTTCGTCTCCTCTCCTCGCCAAAAACCCTGGCCTCGGACCCCCTCTCGGAGTCTGTTCCGTCGCCCAGCTTACAGCGTCGCGTCCTCTCTCTCTCTCTCTCTCACCCCCTTGCGCCGACTCCCCAAATGCCCACCAACAATAGCTTACAGACCCAGAAGAAAGAGAATAACATTAATCCCAATTGGTTAACAAATGAATACAATTCTCGTTATCAGCAACTCTAAACCCAAACAAACTGCGAGAGAAAGCGCTTATCAGAACAAAGAAGCATTCCTACTTTTAACAAAACAAAGAAACCATTTTGATTAACATACGCAGTAACAAGAAGAAACCCCCTTTACACCAATAAGAAACCCCCTGACATACATGATATTTTTATTTGCTAAAGATCAATGATAACAGCTGGACAATTCCACAGTTACAATGCATCCTCTGAATTACATACAGTTTTCAAAGACCAGACACTCCAGACACCCAAAGTGAACATTAATCCCCACTGACATTCGTGCAAAGGCAGGATCTCAGTGGAGGGTTTCTTTGTTTGCAATTGACCCCACCCTGCAGCTCCAGGAAGGCCATTGTTCTCAGCAGCTTTTTAAATTCCTTCTGCAATCCCCATTCAAACCTGAAGAACGGCTGCTGGTGAATAAAACATTTACCATATACCCTAACTCCAGATTGTGCCTTCACAAATATATTGGCATTACTGCAGGACTAGTGTAAATGAGTTTTGGCGGTCAGCTTGCGCTCAATGGGCCGAACGGCCTTTTCCACGCTGCATCTCTCTGTGATTCCAGGAGGAAGGTGGGAGTCAGGAGTGACAGACAGAAGATGGAAAGGGAAGAGAGGGGGGTGGAAGAGGAGAGAGATGGAAGAGAGAAAGCGGTGAGTGAGGCTAGGAGAGAGGAGGGCAGAGGTGGGGATTGGTGAGGGGTGAGGGGAGGGGAAAAGTGGGGTTGGAGAGGCGAGGGATCAGATGTCAGAGGGACAGGGAGAATGAGGGCATGGGAGGGTAGGGGAAGAGGAGGCAGTGTGATGAGGAGAGGTGAAGAACCGAGGCACCATGAAGAAATGGGGAGCAAAGCCATAAGACCATAAAACTACAAGACATAGGTTAAGAATTAGGCCGTTCGACCCATCAAGACTGTTCCACCATTATCCCTCTCAACTCCATTCTCTTGCCTTCTCCCCATAATGTTTGACATCCATACTAATCCAGAATATATCAAACTCCGCTTTAAATATACCCAATGACTTGGCCTCCACAGCCTTCTCTGGCAACGAATTCCACAGATTCGCCACCCTCTGGTGAAAGAAATTCCTCCTTACCTCTGTTCTCATTCGATGTCTCTTCATTCTGTTGTGCCCTCTGGTCATACTCTTCCCCGCTATAGGAAACATCTTCTCCACGTCCACTCTGTCTAGGTCTTTTGGCGGGCAGGAGACAGGAGAGAGCAGTCTGGGGTGGCATGGGAGCTTTGCCCAAACATTTGGTCCTCTCAGTGAGGAGAGTGGCACCACAAGCATCTTCAGGGAGCTAGCAGAGCTCTGATGGACAGAAAGGCCTGTGAAAAGAGAAAATGTAAACGGCACTCAATAGTTTTTGTATTAAACGCAGCTTGCTTGCAGAAAGAAAGAATAAAGGGAAAGAGATGAAAGTGAGACTCTTTGGAAAGTACGCTGAGTTACCTGCACACCCAGGTATCTGAGTCACTGCATTTCCAGGTGAGGTCTGAGGCCTCGGCGATCATTGGCTGCCACATCACAAGCCCTTCCTCACCGTCTCCTTGCTCTGTTACCTCGGAGGGGGAGGAGGGGAAGGAGGAAGAGTTGAGGAGAGGAAGAGTTGAGGAGAGGAAGGAGGAAGAGTTGAGGAGAGGAAGGAGGAAGTGTTGAGGAAGGGAAGGAGGAAGTTGAGGAGAAGAAGGAGGAAGAGTTGAGGAGAGGAAGGAGGAAGTTGAGGAGAAGAAGGAGGAAGTGTTGAGGAGAGGAAGGAGGAAGTGTTGAGGAAGGGAAGGAGGAAGTTGAGGAGAAGAAGGAGGAAGAGTTGAGGAGAGGAAGGAGGAAGAGTTGAAGGGAAGGAGGAAGTTGTGGAGAAGAAGGAAGAAGTGTTGAGGAAAGGCATTGGACTTCGCATCTTCTTCTCTCATTTTCCCACATCTCTTAGAGTAAGGAGCATAACACTTCAGCCATCCCCTCCTCTGTCTTCCCGCCCCTTCGTTTCCCTACCTTTACTCTCTCTCTCTTTCCTATTCTCTGACCCTCCCATATTCTGTCTTCACTTATTTATATTGCTGACAATGTTTCACTCCTATTCTCAGTCTCTCTTCCTCTTGTCCTATCTCACTCCCATTCCCACCCCTTCAATCCCATTCTCTCTCTCTCTTTTGCTTTCTCTGTCTGTCTCTCTTCCTTTCTCTCTTTCTGTGTGTGTGGGTCTCTCTCTCTCCATCTACCTCTCTCAGTCCATCTTATCTAATCTCTGTCCGGCTTTCTCTGTCCCTCATATCTCTCCTTTTCTCTTGCTCCCTCTCCTACCCTCTCATTCACTCTCAATTCCACTCTCTCTCCCTGTCTCTCTTCTCCCTTCTTTCTGTCTCTCTTCCTTTCTCTTTCTCTCTCTCCATCTACCTCGCTCACTCTATCTCTCTCTGTCTCTCTCTCTCTGTCTCTCTTCTCCCTTCTTTCTGTCTCTCTCTCTATCTACCTCACTCACTCTATCTCTCTATCTACCTCCCTCACTATCTCATCCATTTTCCATCTATCTATGGTTAAGTGACTGTGCAAAAGGTTGGCCATTGTTCAATTTGGAAGGAGGAATAAGTGAACAGAGTGTTATTGAAATGGGGAATAATTGCCAAGTATAGAGAGACCTTGGGATTTAGGGAATAGAGAAAGCCAGGCCAACAATAGAACAGGTAATAGGCAAGGATAATGGAGTGTTGGCTCTTACTTCAAGAAGTATAAAAGTACGGAAGTCGTACTGCAATTCTCCAAGGCCCAGTTTTATTAGAAATACAACAAGAAGCTGTCCTTTCCGGGCAGTGGCCACTTTATTAGGTACACCTGTGCTCCTGCTTATCATTGCAAATATCTAATCAGCCAATCAGGTGGCAGCAACTCAATGCATGAAAGCACACAGACATGGTCAAGAGATTCAGTTGTTGTTCTGAGCAGATATCAGAATGGGGAAGAAACGTGATCTGAGTGACTTTGACTGTGGAATGATTGGTGGTGCCAGATGGGGTGGTTTGAGTATCTCAGAGACTTCTGATCTCCTGGCACAACAGTCTCTAGAGTTTATAGAGAACGGTGCAAAAAAAATATCCAGTGTGCAGCAGTTCTGGTGAAATGCCTTGTTAATGGGAGGGGTCAGAGGAGAACGGCCAGACTGTTTCAAGCTGACAGGAAGGTGACAGTAACTCAAATAACCACTCGTTACTACAGTGGTGTGCAGAAAAGCATCTCTGAATGCACAACACATCGAACTTTGAAGTGACAGGCAGCAGAAGACCATGGCAGTAGCCTCCTCGTTGTTAGGCTTCCTGGTTTTTCCATCGGCCCTTGTAAGGGCCCAATTGATTTCCTTCACCTTGCAGTAATTTATAGGAATGTCGTACGTGATTGTCTTATTCCTCAGGGGGACTCTCTGGGTCCAAAATAGTTCTCACACGGTTAATCAAAGTAGAACAAACCGCTCTGCATTGGGAGGCGTGATGGTGGCTGTTATTGTTGAGGTACAAGTCCATGTGAGTGAGTTCCAGTAGACGCCATGCCTGAGGCTACCGTCAGGTTTCCATCGTATTAGAATGTCCAGGAACAAGCGGAAACCATTCTCTCTCTCCTCTGATGCTGTTGGACGATGGTGCTGGGTCTTGTGCATTCAACTCACAATGGAGATGGAGAAATCCTCCTCTCTGGAGGACCTGCATCATAAAGAGGGATTGAATAGGTTAGGACTTTATTCCTTGGAACATAGAAGATTGAGAGGAGATCTGATAGGGGTATAGATAGGGCTCTTTCCACTAAGGTTGGGTGAGACTACAACCAGAAGTCATGGGTTAAGGGTGAAAGGTGAAAAGTTGAAGGGGAAATGTAACCTGAGTGACTTAGACTGTGGAATGATTGTCGGTGCCAGATGGGGTGGTTTGAGTATCTCAGAAAATGCAGATCTCTTGGGATTTTCACACACAGCAGTCTGTACAGTGGACATCGAACGGTATATATAACAAAAAAAAACTTCCAGTGAGTGTCAGTTCTGTGGCGAAAATGCTTGTTAATAAGAGGGATCAGAGGAAAATGGCCAGACTGGTTCTCTGACACCCAAGTAACCACACATTACAACAGTGGTATGCAGGGAGCATCTCTGAATGCACAACACATCAACCCTTGAATCGGACGATCTATAGCAGCAGAAGACCAGGAGCATACACTCAGTGACCACTGCGTTAGGTGTACCTATTAAAGTGGCCACAGGGTACCTACACGGCAAAAATGATCGCAGATCGAGATCCCTCATCATGATTGTAACCAGTACTCATTGTGAGCACTCACGAGGCCTCTCCATGCCGCACATTTCCGCCAAACATAATTTCTCAACGCACGTCTGTGCTGGCTGCTGACATGCGGATTATCAGGAACAGTGCGGACAGATTACACAACAGGAAACTGGGTGTTGTCGCTGACTGGTCAATGAATGGAGGATGGGGAAGTATGAGATACAACGAGAATGAGAAGGGAGAAGAGAAGCTGTGATCTTCAGAATGATGATGTGATTCAGGTTTATTATCACCGATATATGCCAAGAAGTTTGCTGCATATTTGCATATGTGCACTTTTCTTATTGCAATTTATAATTTCTTGTGTGTTACTCTGTACTGTTACTGCAAAACAACAAGCAGTTGTTACAGTCTCAGCCACATATATATAGCCAGTGTGCCTAAGACTTTTGCACAGTCCTGTAGTAATTTTATGTTTTGCACTGTACTGCTGCCACAAAAAAAAACAAATTTCATGACATGTGTGAGTGATGATAAACCTGATTCTGATCTGGGTCTCTATTGTGGACTGAGAGTGGGAAGGGGGCAGGGAGAGGGGAATCATGGTTGGGAAGGGGGGGTAATGGTCAATAATGGTCTGTAATGGTCAATAAACCAATTGTTTGGAATCAAATGACCTTGCCTGGTGTCTCAGGGTTGGCTGCGTCTGCACCTTTGCCACCAACTGCCCCGGCACTCCTTCTCTGCCACCTGTCCCACACCCCTCCCGCGGCGCTTCACCCCTCGCCATTCCCGACATCCTTTGCTCCCGCCAGGTTTACAAACTCGCTCTCCGCTCCACGTCGACAAATACAGTCCTGTGCAAAAGTCTTAGGCAACCTAAATGTGTAAGTGCCTAAGACTTTAGCACAGGCCTGTATGTATGTATATATGTGTGTGTGTGTCTGTATGTATATATGTGTGTGTGTGTGTGTCTGTGTGTATATATGTGTGTGCGTATATATGTGTGTTTATGTATACATACATATGTATATATGTGTATTGACTGCCTGTTCTCCGTCACAGTGAGAAGTAGTGGAACAGCAGCCTCCACTAACTGAGACGATTTCCGCAGCCAAGCGTCCCACCGTGCCAGAGGTGAAGTGGAGAGGCACTTTGCTCTTAGCCGGCACTTTCCAGCTCTCGAGCTGCAGTCTTCTCACTGCCTGGCAGGAGTGTGCTTTGACAAGAATCAGAGGCAGAAGATGACCACAAACTTCAAGATCAGATGATGATGCCGTAAACTGGATCAGCAGATTTGCAGGCGACACCAAGATCGGGGTTGCAAGGCACTGCGAGGAAGACTATCAAAGCTGGTGTACACCAGCTGGAAAACAGCAAACAGAATCTAATGCAGACAAGTAGCAGATGGAATTTAATTTAGCAAGAGTGAGGTGGGACTTACACGGTAAATGACAGGGCTCCGAAGCCTGCGGTGGAACAGAGGGATCTGGGAATACAGGTACATCATTCCTTAAAAGTGCCGTCACGCGTAGATAGGGCGGTAAAGAGAGCTTTTGGCCTTCATGAATCAGGGTTTTGAGTACAGGAGTTGGGATGTTATAAGACATTGGTGAGGCCTAATTTGGAGCATTGTGTCAACTTCTGGTCAGCTACCTGCAGGAAAGATGTGAATAAAGTTGAAAGAGTGCAGAGAAAATTGACAAGGATCTTGGGGAGTTGAATTATAGGGAAAGGTTGGATTGGTTACTATTCTGTTCCCTAGAGCGCAGGAGAATGAGGAAAGGTTTGATAGTACACAATATTATGAGGGGTATAGATTGCCCCCATTACCTATTACGTGCTCCCAACAGTGTGAATGTCAAACAGTCTCTGACAACCAACTCCAGCTCCTGGCCTTCACGTGTGGCCTAGCTACTGAGCCCAGCAGATCCATCTCTACTGACAGGAGAAGAGGCAAAGCCAGTGGCTTTGGCAGATGGGGTTGATCAGCCGTGGAGAAGGAAAACTCTGATCCCACACCCCCGCCGCCTTGCGGCTACACCCACTCACGGAGGAAGGCTCAGGAGTGAACCCTGAGGGGAAAATCCGGAGCTGAAGCCCCTGAGGCTCCTACATTGTGTTCAACACTGACTGGCAACTCAGCAGCACTGCTGACACCAAACCGTATCGGTCTTTGCCGTTCCTTTGGGTTCTTCAGCTGCGTGGAGAGGTGGAGCTCGCTACACAGGTATTCTGCCCAGGCTTGTGTATCCAGACAGCTGGGACGCAACAGCTGACCGATGGAGGCCTCAGATGGGGCAAATGCAAGCGGGCTTTTTCTGCTGAGGTTGGGTGAGAATAGATCTAGAGATCATAGGGTAAGGGTGAAAAGTGAAATATTTAAGAGGGGGAGTTTGTTCACTCAGAGTGCAGAATCAGCTGCCAGCGCAAGTGCTGGATGTGGGTTCAATTGTAATACTTAGGGGAAGTTTGGCAGGCTACCCATTCACATCAACGATTTGGATGAAGGCATTGAGAATAACATCAGCAAGTTTGCTGATGATACTAAGCTGGGTGGCAGTGTGACATGTGATGAGGATGTTAGGAGAATTCAGGGTGACTTGGATAGGCTGGGTGAATGGGCAGATACTTGGCAGATGGCGTTTAATGTGAGTAAGTGTGAGGTTATCCACCTTGGGTGTAAGAACAGGAAGGCAGATTATTATCTGAACGGTAAGGGAGAAATACAAAGAGATCTAGGAGTCCTTGTTCATCAGTCACTGAAGGTGAATGAGCAGGTGCAGCAGGCAGTGAAGAAGGCTAATGGAATGTTGGCCTTTTTTACAAAGGGAATTGAGTACAAGAGCAAGGAAATCCTCTTGCATTTGTACAGAGCCCTGGTGAGACCACACCTGGAGTATTGTGTACAGTTTTGGTCTCCAGGGTTAAGGAAGGACATCCTGGCTGTAGAGGAAGTGTAGCGTAAATTCAAGAGGTTAATTCCTGGGATGTCTGGACTGTCTTACGCAGAGAGGTTAGAGAGACTGGGCTTGTACATGCTGGAGTTAAGGAGATTGAGAGGGGATCTGATTGAAACATATAAGATTATTAAGGGATTGGACAAGATGGAGGCAGGTAATATGTTCCAGATGCTGGGAGAGTCCAGTACCAGAGAGCATGGTTTGAGAATAAGGGGTAGGTCATTTAGGACAGAGTTAAGGAAAAACTTCTTCTCCCAGAGAGTTATGGGGGTCTGGAATGCACTGCCTCAGAATGCAGTGGAGGCCAATTCTCTGGATGCTTTCAAGAAGGAGCTAGATAGGTATCTTATGGATGGGGGAATCGAGGGATATGGGGACAAGGCAGGAACTGGGTATTGTTAGTAGATGATCAGCCATGATCTCAAGATGGTGGTGCAGGCTCGAAGGGCCAAATGGTCTACTTCTGCACCTATTGTCTATTGTCTATTGTACCTGAATGGGAGGGGTATGGAGGGTGTCGAGGGCTGTGGTGCATGGAACCAGACAGAGTAACAGTTCAGCATGGACTAGGTGGGCTGAAGGGCCTATTTCTGTGCTGTAATGCTCTATAACTCTGAACTTCAAGTTGTTCCCCAAGCAAAGCCAAGCCAGAGGAGCAGAATGCTCCAATGTTTCACTAAACATGGACCATAGAAACCTACAGCACATCACAGGCCCTTCGGCCCACAATGTTGTGCCGACCATGTAACCTTCTCTAGAAACTGCCCAGAATTTCCCTACCGCATGACCCTCCATTTTACTAAGCTCCATCTACCTATCTCTTAAAAGACCCTATTGTATCTGCCTCCACCACCTTCACTGGCAAGGCGTTCCATACACCCACCACTCTCCGTGTGAAAAACTTACCCCTGACATCCCTTCGGTATCTACTCCCAAGCACCTTAAAACTGTGCTCCCTCATGTTACCCATTTCATCCCTGGGAAAAAGCCTCTGGCTATCCACACAATCAATGTCCCTCATCATCTTACACACCTCTATCGCTCACCTCTCATCCCCCGTCTCTCCAAGGAGAAAAGGCCAAGTTCACTCAACCTATTCTCTTAAGGCATGCTCCCCAATCCAGGCAACATCCTTGTAAATCTCCTCTGCACTCTCTCTATAGTATCCACATCCTTCCAGTAGTGAGGTGACCAGAACTGAACACAGCACTCCAAGTGGGGTCTGACCAAGGTCTTATATCTGTAACATTACCTCACGGCTCTTGAACTCAATCCCACGGTTGATGAATGCCAACACACCAAACACCTTCTAACAACACTGTCAACCTGCGCAGCTACTTTGAGTGTCCTATGGACATGGACCCCAAGATCTCTCTGTCAAGAGTCTAGCCATTTATATTTTAAAGCTAATATATATCTATTTTTAAATTAGATTTCTGTTCTGAACAGTTCTCTGCCATTAAGAATCACATGGTTTCACAGTCTAGGAATCTCCATAATAAATGCCACCTTGTCCAAGATCGAATGCAAGGAGTTCTTCAAACTTTTCCAGACACCGTCAATAGGGTCTGTTAAGAGACTCTTAGATAGGTACGTGGAGCTTAGAAAAATAGAGGGCTATGCGGTAGGGAAATTCTAGGCAGTTTCTAGAGTAGGTTACATGGTCGGCACAACATTGTGGGCCGAAGGGCCTTTAATGTGCTGTAGGTTTCTATGCTCTATGTTCATTCTTCTAAACTCAAGCGAGTGTTTGCCCGGTTGAACAGCTTTTTGATTTATTTATCTGCACAGTTTGTCTTCTTCTGCACATTAGCTGTTTGTGTGTAGACTTCCATTAATTCTGCTGTCTTTCATTGTCCTACTGTGAATGCCCACAAGGAAATGGATCTCAGGTTAGCATATGGTGACGTTCACTCATTGGCCACTTTATTAGGATAAATCAAATATCCAACCAGCCAATCACGTGGCAGCAACTCGATGCATGAAAGCATGCAGACACGGTCAAGAGGTTCAGTTGTTGCTCGGACCGTAGTGTTGATCGAAGTGACTTTGACTGTGGAATGATTGTTGGTGCCAGATGGGGTGGTTTGAGTATCTCAGAAACTGCTGATCTTCTGGGATTTTCACACACACAACAATCTCTAGAGTTTACAGAAAATGGTATGAAAAACAAACAAAAAAAAATCCAATGAGTGGCAATTCTGTGGGCAATAACACCTTGTTTACGAGAGAGGTCGGAAGAGAACGGCCAGACTGGTCCAAGCTGACAGGAAGGCGACAGTAACTCAGATAACCACATGTTACAACAGTGGCGGGCAGGAGAGCGTCTCTGAACGCACAACACGTCGAACCTTGAAGTGACAAGCAGGAGAAACTCTGCAGCTGCGGGAAATCCGATCAGCACACACAAAATGCCGGAGGAACTCAGCAGGCCAGGCAGGCATCTGTGGGGAGAAAAAAGCACAGTCGACGTTTCGGGCCGAGACTTTTCGGCAACCTTGGGCTATGGGCCGCAGAAAACCACAAAGGTACATTCAGTAGCCACTTTATGAGGTACAGGAGGCACCTGTTTTTTCTGGGGGTTTGGCACTACTTATTTCAACTTCACTAATTATGTTTAATGGACATATAGATACTTACTGTAATTCAGTTTTTTTCCTCTAAATTTATTTAATATGTATTTCATCAGGCTGCTGCTAATGAATTTCACCACATATGCTGATGATATTAAGCCTGATTCTGATTCTAATAAAGTTGCCGTGGTGTAAATTCCTTTCTCACTAAGCTGTGGGGGTGAGAGATCCGCAGCACCGATTCAGCTGATGATTCACTCCAGATTGCTTCTTAATGAAGAGCAAGCCCCGTATTCCCAGCCCTGCGCTCCCTGAGTCAACACGCTGAGAGATAAGGAGCAACTTCCACAGCTCTCACTGTCGAGCCGTGCCCGGTGGTGTGCCAGTGTCGGCGAGCAAGGGCACAGAGACTTGGCATCTCACCATCCCAACTGCCCTCTCCTCCCCGTCGCCGTCTGCTCTCCTCCCGCTGTCAAGAGCAGCTGCCAGTGCACTGGGACCATGCCTGGGACTCTGGGCAGACGGGATTAGCTTCAAATGAGCTACACTGAGGCATGTGCGTACTGTGAACTGCCTCTGACCTGTCCAATTTATCACTTTGGGAAAAACAGGCGAACGTTTAACTAAGACAAGGGCAGCAAGTTACATGGTAAAAATTCCAGGAATACATCCAGTGGAAGAGGGGGGACCTGTAGCCAGCTGGCTCCCACTCCCAAAGCACACAGATCTGTTAGGAGAGAAACTGCACGCGACAAGCTCTTCATCTCACTCTCAGTGCTGAGCATCCACCGCCCACTTACTCTAACCCAACTTCCGTCAAAATTCCCACCCAATTCTGTCATTTTTGGTGGCTAATTAGCTTTCTAAATGGGACTTTGTTGGCCTGAAGGGCTCAACTGACCTTGTGACATGTCTTTGGGAGACGTGAAGAAAACTGAGCACCGAGTGTGCAAACTCCACACAGAGAGCAGCCAAGGCCAGGGTCTCTGGGGCAGAGGAGATGCTTCCTCGAGCTTTCCCACTATGGGATCCAGTGTCTCGTGCCAAAACCCTGAACTGTTTTCCACTTGTCTGGACTAATCCCACACAAATCCCATCTCTGCACACTCCCAATAGCACCGCCCCACCGGGCCCCACCCCTCACCTATGCGCGAGAGGCGATTCACGGCGGCGAGTTTACCCTCCAGTCTGCAAGAG
This sequence comes from Hypanus sabinus, assembly GCF_030144855.1. Lineage (NCBI taxonomy): Eukaryota > Metazoa > Chordata > Chondrichthyes > Myliobatiformes > Dasyatidae > Hypanus > Hypanus sabinus. The sequence goes on along the minus strand of NC_082731.1, from coordinate 44,611,885 downwards.
TTCATGGTGTGGGAGGAAACCAGGTGCCCAGAAGATACCCACGCGGTGGCAGAGGGAGCGCATTAACTCCACACGGGCAGCGTGGACTGTAGAGGCTGTGAGATGGATCCTGCAGGGAGCAATCACCAAGTCCAGCAGAGGAAGGGCAGAGTAAGGCGGATTTGGGAGGGGCTCGAGAGGTGGTGGGAGGGGAGCATCCTTACAATATCTCCCTCGCTGACGATCAACACTGGCGCAGCTCAGGGGTGTGTGCTTAACCCGCTGCTCCATTCTCTGTACGCACATGACTGTCTAGCTAGGCACAGCTCAAACACCGTCTATAAATATGCTGATGATACAGCCATTGTTGGTCGAATATCAGGTGGTGACAAGAGGGCGTACAGGAGTGAGATATGCCAATGAGTGATTGGTGCCACAGCAACAACCTGGCACTCGAAGTCAGTAAGACGAAAGAGCTGATTGTGGGCTTCAGGAAGGGTAAGATGAAGGAACACATACCAATCCTCACAGAGGGATCAGAAGTAGAGAGAGTGAGCAGCTTCAAGTTCCTGGGTGTTAAGATCTCTGAGGATCTAACCTGGTCCCAACATATCAATGCAGTTGTAAAGAAGGCAGGACGGTGGCTATACTTCATTAGGAGTTGGAAAAAATTTGGCATGTCAACAAATACACTCAAAACTTCTATAGAACTGTGGAGAGCATTCTGACAGGCTGCATCACTGTCTGGTATGGGGGGGCTACTGCACAGGACCGAAAGAAGCTGCAGAAAGTTGTAAACCTAGTCAGCTCCATCTTGGGTACTAGCCTACAAAGTACCCAGGACATCTTCAGGGAGCGGTGTCTCAGAAAGGCAGCATCCATTATTAAGGACCCCCAGCACCCAGGGAATGCCCTTTTCTCACTGTTACCATCAGGTAGGAGGTACAGAAGCCTGAAGGTACACACTCAGTGATTCAGGAACAGCTTCTTCTCCTCTGCCATCCAATTCCTAAATGGACATTGAACCCATGAACACTACCTCACTTTTTAATATACAGTATTTCTCTTTTTTGCATGTTTTATTCAATACACGTTTACTGTAATTCGTTTACTTATTTATTTATTATTATTTTAATTTTATTTATTTTTCCCTTCTATATTATGTATTGCATTGAACTGCTGCTGCTAAATTAACAAATTTCATGTCACATGACAGTGATAATAAACCTGATTCTGATTACAATTACAGTACTGTACAAAAGTCTTACAGAGAGAGAGAGAGAGACATGGTGCCTAAGACTTTTGCACAGTACTGTAGTAATTTTATGTTTTGCACTGTATTGCTGACACAAAAAAAACAAATTTCATGACCTATGTGAGTGATGATAAACCTGATTCTGATCTGGGTCTCTATTGTGGACTGAGAGTGGGAAGGGGGCAGAGAGAGGGGGATCATGGTTGGGAAAAGGGGAAGGAAGAGGGGAGGGAGCAGGAGCAGGAAGCATCAGAGAGACATTCGGTAATGATTAATAAACCAATTGTTTGGAATCAAATGACCTTGCCTGGTGTCTCAGGGATGGGTGTGTCTGCAGCTGCATTACCCCCACTCTGGCATTCCTTCTCTGCCACCTGTCCCACACCCCTCACCATCCCCAACATCCTTTGCTCCCGCCAGAATTATAAACTTGCTCTCCGCTCCACGTTGACAAACACAAAACTGTGTCAAAGTCATAGACACCCTAACTATGGTGCCTTCAAACAGCATTCACTCCCTTGGAAGTTTTCATGTTTTATTGTTTTACAACATTGAATCACAGTGGATTTAATCTGGCTTTTTTGACACTGATCAACAGAAAAGAACTCTTTCATGTCAGAGTGAAAACAGATCTCCAAAGTCATCTAAATTAATTGCATCCTACTTAATTGCATCTACTAAGTACTGACTTGAAGGGGAGAGTACTTATGCAATCAATTATTTTGTGTTTTATATGTGTAATTAATATGTGTAATTATAATTTTATATGTGTAATTAATTTAGATCACTTTGAAGAGATCTGTTTTCACTTTAAGGTTTTTCTGGTGATCGGTGTCAAAAAGAGCCAAATTAAATCCGCTGTGATTCAATGTTGTAAAACAATAAAGCACGAAAACGTCCAAGGGAGGGGATGGATACTTTTTATAGGCACTGTATATACACGTACCTAAGACTTTTGCACAGTAATATAAGTCCAGCTACCTCAGGGAGCTGGTGGGATGGCAGTATCCTGACAGTCAAGTCCAGTTACCTGGCAGACAATAAAACATGTTATCACACACAGGACATTTAGAGCATCTGAAAATCTCTTCCCCAAAGTCATAGAGCGTAGTTCAAGTTCAATTATCATTCAACGTGTACAGCTAAATGAAACAGCATTTCTCTGGGGCCAAGGTGCAAAGCACACTACATAGAGTCGCACACACAGTTACACATTGTGAAGCCACGTTTCTGCAACCACAAGCGTGCAGCGCTGGTGCAGCTGCAGGCTGTCGCAATCCAGCTTGACTTCCACCCAGCGAACTCTAGAGGGCAGCACCGGTGGGAGGAGACAGCCCCCGACCCAGCACTCTGCTCTCTCCCACACCGCCTCCCCCCCAGGTGGCTGCAACAATGGGCGCCGCAGCATGAAGGCCTGGTCCGTGCGTCAACTGAGGCCACGCATCTTCCTCACCGTCAGTCTCGCCACCCAACCAAAAAACAGGACTCGAAGTATTCTACATTACCAGTATCCACTAGGGTCTCATGGTCTTAAAAAAATATCCAAGACAATCATTTGCACAACTTGTTGGATGGCGCACCACCTCCGATACTTTCTCCGGAGTCTGGCTGCAGCGGGCAACGCCACGGTCAGCAACAAGCCCATGCTGCGCAGTTCCACCACTATTAGAAATTTGCTGATAGGGTAGACCTGAGGTACTTGAGATTATTAATGTCTTGCAGTCATCAGAAAGGCATAAAGGATGAACAATTAGATCACTAGTTGGACCCGGAATGGCTGCCATCAAGAATGCCGCCATCTTACCTCCTACACCTAATAGAGCGGCCACTGAGTGGATCCCACTGCTGTCACCCACCCACTTCAAAGTTCAGAGCACGGTGTGTTCAGAGATGCTCTTCTGCGCAGCACTGTTGTAGCCCGTGGTCATTTGAATTTCTGCCACCTTCCTGTCAGCTTGAACCAGTCTGGCCATTCTCCTCCAACCTCTCTCATTAACAGTCTCGAGAGACTGTTGTGGGTGAGAATCCCAAGAGACGAGCAATTTCTGAGATACTCAGACCACCCCATCTGGCACCAACAATCATCCCACAGTCAAAGTCACTCAGATCACATTTCTTCCCCCATTCTGCTGTTTGGTTTGAATGATAACTGAACCTCTTGACCATGTCGGCATGCTTTTATGCATTGAGTTGTTGCCACGTGATTGGCTCATTTGATATTTGCGTTAACGAGCGGGTGTACAGGTGTATCATTGAGTGCAGATAGAAATAATTATTCAATTTTTTTGTCTGCCAGCCATTTCCAAATGTCTGCTGGTAATTGCCTTCACTTTAATACAAAGGATGTTTGCCACCGTCATAGTGTGACTGTTCTGAGAAGCCAGGCATGAATTTAAATTCAACCATAGGGGAATTTAAATTCAGCTAATTAAATAAATGAAAATAATTAATAGTTACAGTGCCTATAAAAACACTCACCTCCCCAGAAGTTTTCATGTTTTATTGTTTTACAAAACTGAATCGCAGTGAATTTAATTTGGCTTTTTTGACATTGACCAACAGAAAAATACTCCTTCGTGTCAAAGTGAAAACAGATCTCTACAAAGTGATCTAACTTAATTACAAATATAAAACAAAAAATAATTTGTTTGCAAAAGTATTCACCCCCTTTAATATGACACACCAAATCACTACCTCTGCGGCCAATTGGTTTTAAAAGTCACATAATTAGCTGAAATGGCGATCACCTGTGTGCTGTCAAGGTGTTTCAATTGATTCTAGGCAAGAGACACCTGGATCTGGAAGGTCCAACTGCTGGTGAGTCAGTATCCTTGTATAATGCTCTGGTTAAGATTTTTCCCGCTATGCTCCAGGTATTTCATTTCAGCAGCTCTGTAAAAGCAGTCCGTTCTGCTTTCATCGTGTTTGGGTTTGAGCAAAGGATAAGGGGCTGTGATGTTCCTGCTTAGGAATGTAGTGTCATCCAATCAGGATGGTGGAATTGGCCGAAGGTTCTGGAGAAGCCTGGGCGGAGAGGTTTCGTGATCGAGGTGTTTTTTTTTGGGAGCGGGAAGAAGGCAGGAGGTAAGCTGACTGGTATGCCACCTCTATTGCCCAGGGTGCTTTGAGCAGGAGAATGGCTTCAAGGGGGAAGGACCAATACTTCCTTAGGGGAGCCCATCATTCGATATGGATTTCGAAAGAATCGGAAGGCGGTGTGTGCTTTCACGCAGACCGTGGGTCCATCGCACAAGTTAATAGACAATAGGTGCAGAAGTAGACCATTCGGCCCCTCGAGTCTGCACCGCCATTCTGAGATCATGGCTGATCATTCACTATCAATACCCAGTCCCTGCCTTGTCCCCATATCCCTTGATTCCCCTATCCATCAGATATCTATCCAGCTCCTTCTTGAAAGCATCTTCAAGCTGAGCTCCAACGTATGTGCACATTTGGACTGTGTTAACTATAACGGACCCTTTCTATTTTATTTCTTTATCTTTTCCTACTGTTTGATGAAGCTGGCATTTGTAAATATACTTTCTTTACAATTGTATGCAGTGTATGATCTGTTATTTCATGCCAACGTGGACAGCATTTACACTGCATTCGCTCAGATTGGGGTGTGGGTGGTCGAAATATCCCAGCTCTCCTGGTCTGGTGGGACCCAAGTCATATCGACCCTAGATGTATAGAGTTTGAGAAAGGTGGTAAGTCCATCGGCTTGTTGGCCAGGGGCCAAGTAGTCGTGGTCCTAGAATGCCCAGTGAAAAGGGTTTTTGAAAACCATGTCAGGAGAGGGATACAAGTAAATTTCCAGGTCATTGAATATCCCTCGGAGTACGGTTAGTCAATCATCAAGAAATGGAAAGAATATGGTACAGCTGTAAATCTGCCTGGAGCAGGCCATCCTCAAAAACTGAGTGACCGTGCAAGAAGGGGACGAGTGAGGGAGGCCACCAAGAGACCTGTGACAACTCTGGAGGAGTTACCAGCTTCAGTGGCTGAGATGGGAGAGACTGTGCATACAACAACTATTGCCCGGGGGCTTCACCAGTCGCAGCTTTACGAGAGCGAGGCAAAGAGAAAGCCACTGGTTGAAAAATGCTCCATGAAATCTCAGCTAGAGTTTGCCAGAAGGCAACGTGGGAGACTCTGAAGTCAGCTGGGAGAAGGCTCTATGGTCTGATGAAACGAAAATTGAGCTTTTTTGGCCATCAGCCTAAATGCTATGTTTGGCATAAGCCAAATACAGCACATCATCAAAAGCACACCATCCCTACCGCAAAGCATGGTGGAGACTGCGTCACGCTGTGGGGATGCTTCACTGCAGCAGGCCCTGGAAGGCTTGTGAAGGTGGAGGGTGAAATGAATGCAGCAAAATACAGGGAAATCCTGGAGGAAAACCTGATGCAGTCTGCAAGAGAACTGCGGCTTGGGAGAAGAATCTTTTTCCAGAAAGACAATGGCCCCCCCGCCCCCCACAAAGCATAAAGCCAAAACCACACAGGAATGGCTTAAAAAACAATAAAGTTAATGTCCTGGAACGGCCAAGTCAGAGTCCAGACCGCAATCCAATTGAGAATTTGTGGCTGGACTTGAAAAGGGCTGTTCACTCACGATCCCAGGATTTCTTCCGCCAAACCATCAAACTAATTAATTCATGCCAATACAATTGTATTTCTATGTTATATTGATTGTCCCATTGTACATACTATTTATTACAAATGACTATAAATTGCACATTGCACATTTGGACAGAGACATAACGTAAAGATTTTTACTCTTCACGTAGATGAAGGATGTAAGAATTAAAGTCAATTCAATTCAGTATACTTAACTGTTTACTTCAAAGTCATGTGCCTACCTGAATCCCTCAAATGCCACTGTTGCTTCTGCTTCCACCCTTGACAGTGCATTCCAGGCACCTAGGACCCTCTTTGTTTCATAAAACAAAAACTTGCCCCAAACATCTCCCTTAAACTTTCCCCCCTCTCCTTAAAGCTATGCCCAGTGGCCTCCCTTTCAATCCAACTCTCCATTCGCATCCTGACATGTTGGTCCACGGCCTCCTCTACTTCCAGACTCTGGCTGGAGGAGCATCACCTTGTATTCAGTTCGGCTAGCCTCCAACCGGATGGCATGACCATCGATTTCTCTTCTTCCGTCCCCCAGTTTGGTTTTCTCCTCACCTGCCCAGTTGCCTCCCCCGGGTCGACTCTTGTTTCCTGTCCCCAATGGTCCTCTCTCCTTTCCTGTCAGATTCCTGATGCTTTGGCCCTTTACCTCTCCCACCTGTCACTGCCCAGCTTCTCACTTCATCCCACCTTCCCCCTTACCTGCCAGCTTGCCCTCCTTCCCCTCCCCACCTTATTCTGGCTTCTTCCTTCTTCCTTTCCAGTCCTGATGAAGGGTCTCGGCCCAAAACATCGACTGTTTATTCCTGTCCCGCTGAGTTCCTCCAGCATTGTCTGTGTCTCTGGCCGCTAGTGTTTGACGTTCCTACCTTGGGGAAGAAAGATTCTGGCTGTCTACACTATCAATGACTCTCATACTTCTATACATTCCTATTAGGTTTCCCCTCAGCCACCACTGCTCAAGTAAAACCCACTCAGTTTCATCATTATGACACCAAGGGAGGCCATCCAGCCTATTGGGTCCATACTAGCCCATCCCATTCCCTTTCTCCTTATTTCCCTATACTCACTCTCACACCTGCCCAACAATTGTCCTTTGATTCTTTCTGTTACTTAACGACACTAAGAGTTCAAAGTAAATGTTATTATCAAAGTACATACATGTCACCATATACAACCCTGAGATTCATTTTCTTGTGGGCAAACTCCATAAATCTATAGAATAAATAACCATGACAGAATCAATGAAAGAGCATTCAACCAGATTGCAGGGGACACAAAACTGTGCAAATACAAAAAGAAGGAAAGAATAATAATAAATAAATAAGTATTGAGAGAGTGAGATGAAGAGTTCTCGAAAGAGAGTCAATTGGTTGTGGGTACATTTCAATGATGGGGCGAGTGAAGTTATCCTCTCTGGTTCAAGAGCCGATGGTTGAGGGGTAATAACTGTTCCTACACTTGGTGGTGTGAGTCCTGAAGCCTCTGTACCTTCCTGATGGCAGCAGTGAGAAGAGAGCATGTCCTGGGAGGCAGATATCCCCGATGAAGTTACTCGCAATGACTACCAGCACAGTTATGCCATTCCACACTAACTTTCCCAGCGACCTGTTCTCTCCGCGTACCCACCCACTCCCACACTCCCCCACACACTGGTGGTAGTTTACAGCAGCCAATCAGCCCATGAAATTGCACACCTTTGGGATGTGGAACAACGCCGATACGGCCGAACCTTCACACGGAGAATATGAGAATGCCAGGATCGAACCGGTCTTCCTGGGAGCTGCCAGGTTGCTCAGTACTACTCAAGATGTTTGAGTCCAACTGCTCGTGACTTTGTGTGAATCAGCACATTTAACAAGACAGTAAATTTCCAAAGTAAACAGAGCACGCTCTAATGATCAAGAGATTCTGCAGATGCTGGAGGAACCCAGAGACCAGGCAGCATCGAGGGAAAAAATTAAGCAGTCAATGTTTCGGGCCGAGACCCTTCATCAGGACACAACCTTTAGGTCCTTATAAAGGGTGTTGGCCTGGGGTGGGGGTGGGGGGGAGAGGAAAGGAGAGGAGAGAGAGAGAGAGAGAGGGAGAGAGAGAGAGAGAGAGAGAGAGAGAGAGAACTTCATAACATCTTTTAACATAACATTGTAATTTTTATGCCTTGCACTGCACTGCCGCTGCAGATTTCCTGACAAACGTCAGTGATAATAAACCTGATTCTGGTGCTGCCCAATTTAGTCAGCTCCATCACGGACACCAGCCTCCCAGGACTTCTTCAAGGAGCGATGCCTCAAAAAGGACCCCCAGCACCCAGGACATGCCCTCTTCTCATTACTACCGTCAGGGAGGAGGGACAGGAGCCTGAAGACACACACTCAATGATTCAGGTACAGCTTCTTCCCCTCTGCCATCAGGGAGGAGGTACAGGAGCCTGAAGACACACACTCAATGATTCAGGAACAGCTTCTTCCCCTCTGTCATCAGGGAGGAGGTACAGGAGCCTGAAGACACCCACTCAATGTTTCAGGAACAGCTTCTTCCCCTCTGCCATCTGATCTCTGAATGGACATTGAACCCCTGAACACAACCTCACTACTTTTTGGACTATTTATTTAAATTTTTAATATAATTATATATACTCCTTACTGGAATTCATATGTTAGGTATTGTAATGTACTGCTGCTGCATAACAAGAGATGCTGCTGCTATTAAACCTGATTCTGATTGATTTATCCCGAGTGAGTGAGTGAGAAGCCAGAATGTGGGGGAGGGTGAGGAGCACAATCTGGGAGGTGATAGGTAAAACCAGGTGAGGGTGGGCTGGGGGAGAAGGGGTGAATTAAGAAGCTGGGAGGTGATAGGTGGAAAACACAGAGGGCTGATGAAGAAGAAATCTGATAGGTGAGCAGAGTGGGCCGTGCGAGAAAGGGAAGGAGGATGAGGGGAACCAGAGGGAGATGATGCGCAGGTGCGGAGAGGGGGCAAGAGGGTAAACAACATAGGGAATGGAAAAAGAGAGAAGGAGGAGGGGAAATTACCAGAAGTTGGAGAAATCGATGCTCCTGCCATTAATTTTGCCAGGTGATGCATCCAGCAGTCTGCTTTAGCTCTGGGTTCCATGAACTGCAGTTTCTTGTGTTTCCACCTATACGGACTTGATCGATAGCAAGGTCATATTCTTCTCTCTCCAGGATACAGATCAAACCCCTCCCTGTCCAACCAGGTTTTGGGTCACCAATCCTCAACTCCTTCAGTAGCCGGTTGGCATCAGACTTGATGCTGGGAACACTGATTTTCCCGGAGGGGGAGATATTTAAATTTGATGATGGAATGCGGCAGGGAGGATCTCAGTGAAACCTATCGACTGTTGAAAGAGTGGATACGGAGAGGATGTTTCCTGTGGAGGAGGGGGGAGTCTAGGACCAGAGGGCACCGGCTCAGAATAGAAGGGACATCCATTTAGAACGGAGATGAGGAGGCATTTCCTTTGCCAGAGAGTGGCGACTCTGTGCAGTTCACTAAATGAAATGGGACAACAGATAGACTGTCCGCTCCACAGCCAAAGAGTGCCTGGTTCGATCCCAGCCTCCGGTACTGTTTGTATGGCGACTTCACGGTCTCCACGCAACCGTGTGGATCTTCCCCAAGTTCCCAAATTCAGCTGCATTCTGAGTGGAGTTTGCATGCCATCCCTGTGATGAAGGGTATCTTCTGGGTATCCTGGTTTCCTCCGATATCCCAAAGACGTGCGAGGTGGTAGGTTAGCTGCCCATGATAGAACCTGTGGGTGGGGAGAGTGGGATGATGGGAATGGGTGGAGAATGAAATGTGATCAGTGTAAATAGGCGGTTGATGATCAGTACAAACTCAATGGGCCAAAGAGCCCCTCTATAACTTTATCCTACTTTGACTGTTTTTCCTCACACGCACCTAAACCATGAATAATTTGCAGCATCCAGTTAACTTCACATCAGAAGATCTTAGTAACGTAAGAGGAAATCCACATAGTCTCGTTAAAGAAATGTGAATTTCACAAAGACTGGGGTTGGGGATCGAACCGTTGGATCTGTAAAGGGGGTCAGCTCTTTCAAAGGGCTGGCACAGGATAGATGGACAAATAAGATCTACAGGAGAGGTTCCCTTTACCCTAACATTTCCATGCATCCAGTCAATGGCTCCACTTAATATCAGAGAATGTATACAGTGTACAACCTGAAATTCTTACTCTTCACAGACATCCACGAAACAGAGAGAGAAGAAAAATAAAGAATGACAGAGAAATGTTAGAAACCCTTTCCCCCTCCTACACACAAGCACCAGCAAAAGCACCAACCCCCCCACCCCCTATCACCAACACCAACATGCAAGTGTAACATGCTGTAAGGCTTCTCTGTAGCGGAGGGTTATGACTAGAGATAACGGGGTTTGGAATGCGGGGGCTATCGAATGAGAGAACTGTTGTCCTTTCTTGTGAGTCTGGAGGAGAGATTTTCGCTGTCTTTTGCCAGGGAGAGATGAGGAGAGAAGACGTGAATGGAGAGAGTTGGTAGACCGCCAGACGGAGTGAATTTGGAGCGAGGGTCCGAGGGGTCAGCGATGATCGGAGGAGGTCGATGGCGGACGACCGGAGGAGGTCGATGGCGGACAACCAACTTATCAGTGAGCTCCAACATTGTGCATCAGACTGTTTCATGAGAATGGGCCCTTTTTCCTTTTTTTTGTTTTCTTTACTAACATATAGTCAAAGTAAGAATTATAAAGCTCGGTCGTTTAATCGCATATTGTGTACTGTTTGTTATTTCAGGGTACTGATTTGTAACAGGGGACACATCGCACAGCATCCACCCTAACAAGGTTTCTGAAGTCTGGCCGGGCGGGGGGCTATCACCCTCTATATTAAGCTGCTAGCCGAAGTGAGAGTTACTCAAGCAATAAAAAAGCCCCCAAAAAGACTTTGACCTAGCGTCCGTCCAAAACTACAGCCTGTCAGATCTCAGACAGGTTCTCTCTCACCAGCGAGGTGACGCCTGCAACAACGAGTGCGGGAGACCACCGCTGCGATGTTACAATCTGCCGCTTCACGTCTCCGAGTCCCCCAGGTTCGCAGGTTTTCTCCTGCGTCGCAAAGACATGCAAATCAGCAGGTCAATGGTCTGCTCTAAGTAACTCCGGGTGTGTAGGTGAGTGGGGTAGTCTGAGATCTGACGAGAATGTGGAGAGAATTACTGATGTAGGATTGGGATAAATGGGTGGTAGGTGACTAGCATGGACTAAATGGGCTGAAAGGCCTGTTTCCCTGCTTCTTTCTATAAATCTATATTCTATCCCAATGGGTAACCCTAATTAACACAGTGTTTTGCTTGCCTTTGGGCCCCCCGAGTCTCTGCAGCATGAACTTTTATTTAACTAACACCTTGGAGAACTCTAAATGAAAACCAAGAGGCTCAGGGTAAATGCAAGCAGGGCTTTTCCCACTGAGGTTGGCTGGGGTGAGAAGTGGAGGTCATGGGTCAAGTGTGGAAGGTGAGATGTTTAAGGGGAACATGGTGGGGGTACTTCTTCACTCAGAGGGCGAGAGTGTGGAACGAGCTGCCTGGGTTCGATCCGGAGGTTTATGAGAAGTTTGGATAAGTATGTGGTCAGGAGGCGGGTGCAGGTACAGGTCAATAGGACGAGGCACAGACTGTTTCTGTGCAATGAATCCTGGGCAAGGAGTAATGTCACTTCAAGGCAGCCCAATAAAGTCAGTAAGTACTGCCCCTGTCTCAGTGTGCCCCTGCCAGACAGACCCCTGCCCCTGACAGACGATGGAACCCGTGTGAGGAGGAACGGCAGGCTCCCATGTTGCGATAGAAACAAGACTTTTTTCATAGCGATTCCGACAGTACATTGGTGGCTCGGTCAAGCAAATCGTTCTCAAGGCACAAGCAAGGACTCCGCTATCACCGCTAATTGGGAGTCCACTTTAAGTAAGTGCACCAGGCTGAAAACCCGTGCCAGTCAAAATAAACCTGACAGGTTTAATAACTCGAGGTAAGACATTTACAAATACAGGTGCGCAGGCCCTCTGTGCCTTCCTTGTGTAGAGTTGCTGAGAACCTCCGTCCTTTATTCCCTTCATCCTCCTGAACCCAACGACCTGCCATCACCCTTTCCATCTGCCCCACTTCCCCATCTCCCTCCCTTGCTCCACCTTTCCCTCCTGTCAGGTTCAGCCATTTGTTAATTCACCTCACACCTACCAACCTCTGTCGCTATTTCCAATCTTCCCCTCCTTCTTCTGCCTATCACCCCCCACCTCATCTGGATCCACCCATCACCTGCCAGCTCCTTCTCCACCCCTTCCCCTGCCATCTCTCTTCCACCTTCCCAGTCCAGCTGAAGCCTCTTGACAGTCAAAAAGTTGATCGCCCGCTTCCCTCCGCAGACGCTGCCCGGCCTGCAGTGCAGATCTTGTTCCCTTTATACTTTGCCCAATCTCTACAAAACTCGATCATTTGGCCTTTGCCCATATTTGGAGTGTTAAAACAAAGCTGAGCGGTGGGGGGGGGGGGGAAGGTATTAATTCGGGGTCTCCACCTCTGATTACGTTTAGGAGATGGTTGTACACAGCCCCGCACGTTTGACTTTGCATTGAGCTGCTCCGGCGTTGTAGTCAGCAGAACAAGACAAGACATGTCACCGTATGCTCAGGCTGTGAATGAGCCCAGTTCTCCCTAGCCCTCTGCTGCCTAGCAACCGAGGATTCCCACACCACAGCTCCGACACAACCTCCATCATTGTTCGCTGCAAGCCTTTGCTTCCCCTGCTGACGGCCGTCACTGTGCGGAGCGCACTCTCCTCGTCAGCTGGCTGGGGGGAGCTCGGGCCACTCGCTGAGTGAGAAAACCGGGGCTGCTCCCAGTATGTGAACGGGCTGGCTGGCTGGCAATGTGAAACTCATTCACACGCTCTGCACAGCGCTGTGTTTCCAAGGCTTGTGCAAGAGAATAGTCCAAGTGAGAATGGCGCAGTGTGTGTGTGTGTGTGTGTGTGTGTGTGTGTGTGTGTGTGTGAGTGTGTGAGTGTGTGTGTGTGTGTGAGTGTGTGTGTGTGTGTGTGTGTGTGTGTGTGTGTGTGTGTGTGTGTGAGTGTGTGTGTGTGTGTGAGTGTGTGTGTGTGTGTGTGTGTGAGTGTGTGTGTGTGTGTGTGTGTGTGTGTGTGTGTGAGTGTGTGAGTGTGTGTGTGTGTGTGAGTGTGTGTGTGTGTGTGTGTGTGTGCGTGCGTGTGTGTGTGTGTGTGTGTGTGTGTGTGTGTATGCACTTGGGATATGGGTGTGGGTGTGAGAGTGGATATGTGACCATTTCTTTTTCAATCTTTTTATTGATTTTCATATATACATATAAAAAAAACATAACATAATAAGAAGTAAATTATGAATACAATAGACTTGAAGTCACGTTGATAATAAGATAACAATATCCTATTAAACATCAACAGAAAAAAATACCTTAATCAATCAAGTCCATATGATTATATATGAAAAAAAAAACAAAAATAACCATTAAAAGAAGAAAAAATTTGAAAATATGTGAAAAAAGTATATATTAAGAAAAATAAAACACTAAACTAAACTAACATGGGCAATAATAATAGCTTACAAGCATATGATAGTGTCAAAAAACTCCAGAACTCCATACCTGAACATGAATAAGCAGAAAGAAGGTCTGGAAAAGGCCAAATTAATTCATATGAAAATGTCGAATAAACGGTCTCCAAGTTTCTTCAAATTTAATTGATGAGTCAAAAATAGTGCTTCTAATTTTTTCCAGGCTCAGTTAAGAAATAGTTTGAGAAAACCACTGGAACGTGGTAGGAGGATTTACTTCTTTCCAGTTTTGTAATATAGACCTTCCGGCCATTAATGTTACAAAGTGACCATTTCTGTATTCCTTTGTGCTGTGGTGCAAATGTGTGTGTGTTATGTATGTGAAAATCTAGATACAGAGTGAAGCTCCCTCTACACTGTCCCATCACACACTCCCAGGACAGGGACAGCACGGGTTAGATACAGAGTGAAGCTCCCTCCACACTGTCCCATCACACACTCCCAGGACAGGGACAGTATGGGTCAGATACAGAGTGAAGCTCCCTCTACACTGTCCCATCACACACTCCCAGGACAGGGACAGCATGGGTTAGATACAGAGTGAAGCTCCCTCTACACTGTCCCATCACACACTCCCAGGACAGGGACAGCATGGGTTAGATACAGAGTGAAGCTCCCTCTACACTGTCCCATCACACACTCCCAGGACAGGGACAGCATGGGTTAGATACAGAGTGAAGCTCCCTCTACACTGTCCCATCACACACTCCCAGGACAGGGACAGCATGGGTTAGATACAGAGTGAAGCTCCCTCTACACTGTCCCATCACACACTCCCAGGACAGGGACAGCACTGGTTAGATACAGAGTGAAACTCCCTCTACACTGTCCCATCCACTCCCAGGACAGGGACAGCACGGGTTAGATACAGAGTGAAGCTCCCTCCACACTGTCCCATCACACACTCCCAGGACAGGGACAGCATGGGTTAGATACAGAGTGAAGCTCCCTCTACACTGTCCCATCACACACTCCCAGGACAGGGACAGTATGGGTCAGATACAGTGAAGCTCCCTCTACACTGTCCCATCACACACTCCCAGGACAGGGACAGCATGGGTTAGATACAGAGTGAAGCTCCCTCTACACTGTCCCATCACACACTCCCAGGACAGGGACAGCATGGGTTAGATACAGAGTGAAGCTCCCTCTACACTGTCCCATCACACACTCCCAGGACAGGGACAGCATGGGTTAGATACAGAGTGAAGCTCCCTCTACACTGTCCCATCACACACTCCCAGGACAGGGACAGCATGGGTTAGATACAGAGTGAAGCTCCCTCTACACTGTCCCATCACACACTCCCAGGACAGGGACAGCATGGGTTAGATACAGAGTGAAGCTCCCTCTACACTGTCCCATCACACACTCCCAGGACAGGGACAGCACTGGTTAGATACAGAGTGAAACTCCCTCTACACTGTCCCATCCACTCCCAGGACAGGGACAGCACGGGTTAGATACAGAGTGAAGCTCCCTCCACACTGTCCCATCACACACTCCCAGGACAGGGACAGCATGGGTTAGATACAGAGTGAAGCTCCCTCTACACTGTCCCATCACACACTCCCAGGACAGGGACAGTATGGGTCAGATACAGTGAAGCTCCCTCTACACTGTCCCATCACACACTCCCAGGACAGGGACAGCATGGGTTAGATACAGAGTGAAGCTCCCTCTACACTGTCCCATCACACACTCCCAGGACAGGGACAGCATGGGTTAGATACAGAGTGAAGCTCCCTCTACACTGTCCCATCACACACTCCCAGGACAGGGACAGTATGGGTCAGATACAGAGTGAAGCTCCCTCTACACTGTCCCATCACACACTCCCAGGACAGGGACAGCATGGGTTAGATACAGAGTGAAGCTCCCTCTACACTGTCCCATCACACACTCCCAGGACAGGGACAGCATGGGTTAGATACAGAGTGAAGCTCCCTCTACACTGTCCCATCACACACTCCCAGGACAGGGACAGTATGGGTCAGATACAGAGTGAAGCTCCCTCTACACTGTCCCATCACACACTCCCAGGACAGGGACAGTACAGGTTAGATACAGAGTGAAGCTCCCTCTACACTGTCCCATCACACACTCCCAGGACAGGGACAGTATGGGTCAGATACAGAGTGAAGCTCCCTCTACACTGTCCCATCACACACTCCCAGGACAGGGACAGCACGGGTTAGATACAGAGTGAAGCTCCCTCTACACCGTCCCATCACACACTCCCAGGACAGGGACAGCACGGGTTAGATACAGAGTGATGCTCCCTCTAGGTAGCATCAATCCAGACTCTGAAGAAAGCCCCTTTTTGCCCCACTCTCTATGATAGACACAGGTCTTGTCTCTCAGATGATCAAAATCACAAGAGATTCGGCAGATGCTAGAAATCCAGAGCAACACACACAAAATGCTGGAGGAGCTCAGCAGGTCAGGCTGCGCCCAGGGATGGGGAGTAAACAGTTGATGTCCTGGGCCAAGACCCTTCATCAGGACTGGAGAGGAAGGGAGTAGAAGCCAGAATGAGATTATCAGGGGAGGGGACTGAGTACAAGCTGGCAGTGCATAGGTGGCGGGGGGGTGGAGCAGTGTGTGGGAGGGGGAGGTTGGAAGAAGTGAAGAGCTAGGAGCTGACAGGTGGAAAAGGTAAAGGGCCTCGTTTAGGGACACTTAGTTACTGCCCATTGCAACACTAGCGTTTGGGACAGCCATGATAGTCCTCCAATATGGAAGGAATCTTCATCACTGTTTCCATAACAATTGTATTTTTGACCAGTCAGGGTTGTTGACCCTAAGCTAAACCCCTGAACCTGGGGAACTGGTGGGCCACTCTTAGTCTGACCTCTACCCTTTGACCTGTTCGGCATGAAGCCCTGACTCTAGCCAGCATCTCCCTCTGGGTCATTGAGGCACACAACCCTCCAAACCCTACAACAAAGTTGTGGTCCTCTTGGAGGTTAAGGGGAAATGTTGACTGTTTACTCCCCTCCATAGATGCTGCCTGACCTGCCGAGTTCCTCCAGCATTTAGTGTGTGTTGCTCTCAGATTATCAGTTGGTGTCAGCTCTGCCCACCAGGGGAGTGTAGAGGGGGGACGTGGATCTCCACAGTGAGCACACTGAGGGGTGGGGGGCTTTTCTCCTTACACAGTATCTGCAACCCGCAACACCACTCATACATCCATCAATTCTTCAGCCACGTGGGGTTTTTAACTAGATTTCACCTTTAATGGACACTTAACGATAGCCAACTTATTTTCCACAGCTATTACCTGATGATATAAGCAGACGCTTCACACAGCCCAGCGACAGTGCACCGGGCTAATTGGAAATATATTGCAGATGAAAGTCAAGGAGACAAGCTGATCAGGTTACACCCTTGGCAGGACGGAGCTAATTATAGACCTGTTTATGTACCTGAAGACTTGGGAGTATTTTTCATTTCGATTAATGTTTCTCCATTACGGCCGTGCAGTCTCTTTGAAGAGAGCAGTTTAAATACTTGGGGTTAATTGGCTTGGCACTCTAAGGCAATAACAGTGGTACACTCCCTCCTAGGCCGCCTTGGAAGGAGAGGGTAGACATCACTGTTCAGGGTCTCACAGTTGAGCACTGAAGCCCCACACCTGTACTCTCTCCGATGTACAGTTCCTCCAGGGGTGCCACGGATCGATTATCTGAGAAACCAGATTTTCATCCAATAGGATCTGATGATGGAATGATGCCATGTGGAGGGAGCTTCACTCTGTATCTAACCCGTGCTGTCCCTGTCCTGGGAGTGTGTGATGGGACGGTGTAGAGGGAGCTTCACTCTGTATCTAACCCGTGCTGTCCCTGTCCTGGGAGTGTGTAATGGGACAGTGTAGAGGGAGATTCACTCTGTATCTAACCCGTGCTGTCCCTGTCCTGGGAGTGTGTAATGGGACAGTGTAGAGGGAGATTCACTCTGTATCTAACCCGTGCTGTCCCTGTCCTGGGAGTGTGTGATGGGACAGTGTGGAGGGAGCTTCACTCTGTATCTAACCCGTGCTGTCCCTGTCCTGGGGGTTTGTGATGTGACAGTGTAGAGGGAGCTTCACTCTGTATCTAACCCGTGCTGTCCCTGTCCTGGGAGTGTGTGATGGGACAGTGTAGAGGGAGCTTCACCCTGTATCTAACCCATGCTGTCCCTGTCCTGGGAGTGTGTGATGGGACAGTGTAGAGGGAGCTTCACTCTGTATCTAACCCGTGCTGTCCCTGTCCTGGGAGTGTGTAATGGGACAGTGTGGAGGGAGCTTCACTCTGTATCTAACCCGTGCTGTCCCTGTCCTGGGAGTGTGTGATGGGACAGTGTAGAGGGAGCTTCACTCTGTATCTAACCCGTGCTGTCCCTGTCCTGGGAGTGTGTGATGGGACAGTGCAGAGGGAGCTTCACTCTGTATCTAACCCGTGCTGTCCCTGTCCTGGGAGTGTGTGATGGGACAGTGTAGAGGGAGCTTCACTCTGTATCTAACCCGTGCTGTCCCTGTCCTGGGAGTGTGTGATGGGACAGCGTGGAGGGAGCTTCACTCTGTATCTAACCCGTGCTGTCCCTGTCCTGGGAGTGGATGGGACAGTGTAGAGGGAGTTTCACTCTGTATCTAACCCGTGCTGTCCCTGTCCTGGGAGTGTGTAATGGGACAGTGTGGAGGGAGCTTCACTCTGTATCTAACCAGTGCTGTCCCTGTCCTGGGAGTGTGTGATGGGACAGTGTAGAGGGAGCTTCACTCTGTATCTAACCCATGCTGTCCCTGTCCTTTTTTTTTATTACAAAATCCTTTATTACAAATATCGGTGCTATACAATATATACAAAACAGTGGCAAACACAATTACTGCACTACAAATAGACAATAGACATTACACCAGAATGTTGCCATCCCTATCCATGATGGCATTTACACCCCGCGAAACTCCTCCAAGGCCGCTGTGGACTGCGCGTGTTCCTTTTCAATAGTTACCCGGGCACGAACATACCCCCTAAACATTACGGGACAGTGTAGAGGGAGATTCACTCTGTATCTAACCCGTGCTGTCCCTGTCCTGGGAGTGAGTGATGGGACAGTGTGGAGGGAGATTCACTCTGTATCTAACCAGTGCTGTCCCTGTCCTGGGAGTGTGTGATGGGACAGTGTAGAGGGAGCTTCACTCTCTGCACATGTTGGCCATCTCTGACAAGGTGAGTAGAAGGAACAGTATGGAGCAATTTTTACTTTGTTTTGTTAGTTTGGGAGAGGTTGAATCTGCCCATGTGACAGAGTGGAAGAACAACTTCTCGTAAACATTGGAAATAGACCAGTACTGCACAGGAACAGACAAGCCTTTGACCTACAATGTTGTGCCAAACCAATTAAATTAGTCATCACACTGCCATCTAAACTAATCTCTTCGGCCTACACAATGTCCATATCTATTCCTTCTTCCTTCCCCTCACATTATTCATGTAAAAAAATTGTCAGCAGTGACCAGACTGAACATTTTCCAAAGATGAAGTGAAGAAATCACCAAAGCAGTGAGGGAGATGGTTCAGCCATGATGAAATGATGGGCCAAATGTCTACTCCTGTTCCTATGTCTTATGATCTTGTGAAACCTTGGCTGAAATGCAACGTTAGCATTCATTTCAAAATGTTTAGAATACAAGAGCAGGGATGTGATGCTGAGGCTTTGTAAGGCACCGGTGAGGCCTCAGCTTGAGGATCGTCAACAGTTTCGGGCTCCTCATTTTAGAAAAGATGTGCTGGCATTGGAGAGGGTCCAGAGGAGGTTCACAAGGGTGATTCCAGGAATGGAAGCATTATCGTTTGGTGGCTCTGGGTCTGTACTCGCTGGAACTTAGAAGGATGAGTGGGGATCTCATTGAAACCTTTGAAATGTTGAAAGGCATAGACAGATGGATAGGGGAAGAACGTTTGCCAAGCTTGGGGAGTCTAGGACAAGAGGGCACGGCCTCAGGATAAAGGAGTGTTCATTTACAACAGAGATGCAGAGAAATATCTTTAGGCAGAAGGTGGTGAATTTGAGGAATTTGTTACCATAGGCAGCTGTGGAGGCCGGGCTGTTGGGTGTATTTCAGACAGAGATTGATTAGGTTCTTGATTTCAGGGAGAAGGCCAGTGAGTGGGATTGAAGAGGGGAAAAAAGGATCAGCCATAATTGAATTGTGGAGCAGATGTGATGGGCCAAATGGCCTAATTCTGCTCCTAGTCTTATAGCCTTACGGTCTAAGATGCATCTCGTGAACTAGAATGTGACTCTGGGACAGAGAAGATCCAAGCACCATTTTGAAAGAACTGCAGCCTCTTAACAAGCCTGAGTTTAAAGTCATGCCATCGGGAAAAAGATTGTTTTTTATTACAAGCACAATCGCCATGGTAACAGCTTAGCTGAGGGAAAATAGGCATCGTGTGCCCATTAACTGAGAGCCTGCCGAGGAGAGATGGCAAGGGAAAAGGTAGCAACCATGGTAAGTCTTAATGCCTTTGTCTGCAGCTTAGAACACAAGAGGTTAAGAACTTGTCTAACTGACGGAAGAAGAGCAGGGAACTATTTCTTTTAGAATAAGAACCAGAATCAGGTGATTATTGACATTATTTATTTATTTTACTAAATACAGTGTGGACAGTCACTTCCAGCCCTCCGAGCCGCATCGCCGAACAATCCCCCGACTTAACCCGAGCCTAATCAGGGGACAATTTACAATGACCAGTCTAGAACATCTTGGACTGTGGGAGGAAACTGGAGCACCCAGAGGAAACCCACACAGTTACGGGGGAGAACGTACCAACGTACATTCCAACGCACCACTTTTGCAGTGGGAAATATGTCGTGAAATTTGTTGTTTAGTGGTAGCGACACAGTTCAAGACATAAAACTTAATTGACAGCACCATGCAAAAGTCTCAGGCACATATACACAGTACATAGCAAAGGTGCCTAAGATATCTGCACAGTACTGTATTTGTCAACGTGGAGTGGAGAGCAAGTTTGTAAATCTGGTGGGAGCCAAGGGTATTGGGAACGGCGAGGGTGGAGCTCTGTGGGAGGGGTGGCAGAGAAGGAGTGCCGGGAGCAGGGGGTGGTTTGGCTGCTGACACACCTGGCCCTGAGACTCAAGACAAGGTCACTTCATTCCAAACAATTAGTTTTCTGATTATCGCAGAATGTCTCTCTGGTGCTTCTCTCTCCCCTCCCCTTTTCCCAACCATGATTCCCCTCTCCCTGCCCCCTTCCCACTCTCAGTCCACAATAGAGACCCAGATCAGAATTAGTCTGGTGGAGGGGTGGAGATACATCTCTTCCAAAGGAGGGGTAAGGTGCTCCTTATTTCTGCTCACCTGCAGGTCACCCTTGGGCAAGGTGTAGCACCTGCTTAGCCCCCGATCAGGGTCACGTGAAGCCATGGGAGCAGGTGGGGACAGTCGTACGAGCAGCCGGTGCAGATCACAAGTCCTGGTTATGTGACCGCTGACACCAGGCAGACAATCTCTGAAGAGTATTGATAATGGCTGGGGGTCACCCGTCTTGTAAAGACACTGCCCAGAAGAAGGCAATGGGGAACCACTTCTGTAGGAAAATTTGTCAAGAACAATCATGATCATGAGACCTTGATCAACCGTGTTATATAACACCGTACATAATCATGATATACAGTGTTGGGAAATGTATGATAAAGCATTTTGATTAAAGGAACAATAATGCGGACTATTATCTGAATGGGGAGAAGGTTCAAACATCAGAGGTGCAGAGGGACTTGGGAGTCCTTGTGCAAGACTCCCAAAAGGTTAATTTACAGGTTGAGTCTGTGGTAAAGAAGGCAAATGCAATGTTGGCATTTATTTCAAGGGGAATAGAATATAACAGCAAGGAGATAACACTGAGGCTTTATAAGACACTAGTCAGGCCTCACTTGGAGTATTGTCAACAGTTTCGGGACCCATAAAGGGTGTGTTGTCATTGGAGAGAGTCCAGAGGAGGTTCCTGAGGATGATTCTGGGAATGAAGGGGTTAACACGTGAAGAGCATTTTGGCAGCTTTGGGTCTGTACTCACTGGAATTTAGAAGAAAGTGTGGGGATCTCATTGAAACCCACCGAATGTCGAAGGGACTAGATAGGGTGGATGTGGAGAGGGTGTTCCCTGTGGTGTGGCTACCCAGAACTAGAGGACACAGCCTCAAACTTAAGGGCTGACCTGTTGGAACAGGGGTAAGGAGGAATTTTTTTAGCCAGAGAGCTGTGAATCTGTGGAATGCTCTGCCACAGACTGCGGTGGAGGCCAAGTCTATGGGGATATTTAAGGCAGAAGTTGATAGTTTCCTGATCGGTCAGGGCATCAAAGGATATGTTGAGAAGGCAGGTGTATGGGGTTGAGTGGGATCCGGGACTTGCCGTGATGGAATGGCAGAGCAGACTTGATGGGCTGAATGGCCTAATTCTGCTCCTATGTCTTAAGGTCAGAATCGGGTTTACCATCACTCACATTTGTCATGAGATTCGTTTGTTTTGCAGCAGCAGCGGTACAGTGCAATACATTAAATTACTACAGTGCTGTGCAAGGGTCGTAGGCACCACAGCTATGTACTTGTGCCTAAGACTTTAGCGGATACTGTAGGTTGAGTAAATAAATAAATCGTGTGAAAAAGGACGAGCAAGTTAGTGTTGATGGACTTGTGGACTTTCCAGAAATCTGAAAGGGAAGAACCTGTTGTGTTCCTCCCTGTTGGTAGTATTGAGAAGAGGCCACCACTGGAGGATGAGAGTCCTTGACCACTTTCTCAAGGCATCTCCTTTTGAAGATGTCCTCCATGTTGCGGAGGTTTATGCCCATGTGGAGATGGCTCACACCACAACCCTCTGAAGCCTCTTCCGGTCCTGCAGGCTAGAGCCTCCACACCAGGCGGTGATGCAGTCCTGCCCATGGTGCGTCTGCAGAAACTCGCTGAGTCTTTGGTGACATACCAGATCTCTTCAAGCTCCTGATTCTGCATCAATGTGTTGGGTCCAGGATAGACCCTCTGAGATGTTGATAACCCAGAATTTGAAGCTGTTCACCCTTTCCACTGTTGTTTATCCCTCGGTGAGGACTGATGCTGCTCCTGATTTCCTGTTCCTGAAGTCCACAATTAATTCTCTGGACTTGCAAATGTAAAGAGCAAGGCTGTTGTTGCAACACCACTCAACCCGCTGATCTATCTCATTCCTGTGAGACGCCTTGTCACCATTTAAGATTCTGCCAACAATACTAACATCAGCAGCAGGTTTATTAACATCTTCGGGGCTACGCCTGGTCGCACAGTCATGAGTAGAGAGGAAAGGGCCGAAGGCTCTGCACAAATCCTTTTGCGCACCTGCGCTGATTGTCATTGAGGAGGAGATGTTATTACCGATGCAACTTCAAAGCTAGAGCCAGCCAGGCTGTGTGTTTATTTTCTGAACACAAAGGTGTTTCAGATCGGCAACTTGCTCTCCAGTGAGTTCCCGGGGCTGCCGATCCACCAGAAATTTCCAAACTGAGATTCCTTTCACTATTAAGAACGGAAAGATGTGATGCTCTCTCTTCTCGATGGATTCCTGACCTGACAATGTACCTGATTATGATCTTGCACCTTGTTAACTACATACACCACACTTTCTCTGTAGCTGTCACACTCTATCCTATATTTTGTTATTGTTTTACGTTGTTCTACCTCAATGCACTGTCTAATGATTTTGGCTTTGTGAACTATGTATGAGACAAGCTGCCACTCTATCTTGGCACGTATGATAATAATGCATGTCAAGGACTGTGCCGAAGTCTAAGGCTCACGTATATAGCTCGGGTTCCTAAGACTTTTGCACAGTCCTGTATTCGGCAATGTGGAGCGGGAGCAAAGGATGTTGGGAATGGTGAGGGTGGAGCGCCATGGGGGTGTGGGGACAGGTGGCAGAGAAGGAGTGCCAAGGGTGGGGGTTGACATAGGTGCAGACACACCCAGCCCAGAGACACCAGGCAAGGTCATTTGATTCCAAACAATTGGTTTATTGATCATTACAGAATGTCTTTCTGGTGCTTCCCGCTCTCTCCCCTCTTCCTTCTCCTTTTCCCAACCATGATTCCCCTCTCCCTGCCCCCTTCCCACTCTCAGTCCACAATAGAGACCCAGATCAGAATCAGGTTTATCATCACTCACATCCGTCATGAGATTAGTGTTTTTTTGTGGCAGCAGTACAGTGCAAAACATAAATTACTACGGTACTGTGCAACAGTACAGCACGTAGGGCTGTACAACAGGGTAACACCATTACAGTGACCAGAATCACTTCCCACTGCCGTCAGTGAGGAGTTTGTACATTTTACCCGTGACCACCTGGGTTTTCTCCCACAGACCAGAGACCATTGCGCAGGGTTAGGAGCTTATTTGGTCACATGGGCTCCTTGGGCCAAAGGGCCACACTGTAATTCTCTAAGTAAATGTCGTGGCATCACGGTAGCCTCACGTTAAAACGCTATTACAGCTCAAGTTCAGAGTTCAGTTCCAACACCCTTCGTACGTTCTCCCCGTGACCCTGTAGCATTTCGTCCGGGTGCTCCTGTTTCCTCCCACAGTCCGAAGGCATACCGGGTAGGTTAACTGGTCATTGGAAATTGTCTCGTCTTTAGGCCAGGACTTATCAGGAGTAAATTGGGAGTTGCTTGTTGCTGTGGCTCAAACCTATTCTCCGCAGTGTCTCTAAATAAATAAATAAATAGATAGATAAATAGCTAGATAGGTAGATTGATAGATATAGATAAGGAGACAGATTGATGGGCAGATATATTGATTGATACATAGATACATACAAGTATAGAAACATAAAAATCCTGCAGCACAACACAGGCCCTTCAGCCCACAAAGTTGTGCCGAACATGTCCTGACCTTAGAAATTACTGGGCTTACCTTTCGCCCTCTATTTTTCTAAGCACCATGTACCTATCCAGGAGTCTCTTAAAAGACCCTATTGTATCCGCCTCCACCACCGTTGCTGGCAGCCCATTCCACGCACTCACCACTCTCTGAGTAAAAAACTTACCCCTGACATCTCCTCTGTACCTACTCCCCAGCACCTTAAACCTGTGTCCTCTTGTGGCAACCATTTCAGCCCTGGGAAAAGGCCTCCGACTATCCACACTATCGATGCATCAATAGGTACTTAGATAGACAGATACATAGATAGATAATTTGATAGATAGATTAATAGTTAGATAGATAAATAGATACGCAGAGAGAGAGAGAGCACAATAGAGAGGAAAATAGACAGATAGATAAATGAATAGACAGATAAAGAAAGAAAGGTTGCATCATGGCCTGGTAATTCCAAGATACAAGAAGGAAAGAGATTGCAGAGAATAGATATGACGGCTTGGTATGTCATGGGCAAAGCCCTCCCTACCATTGGAAGAGCACTCATGAGGTGTCACCTCAAGAAAGCAGCATCTGCCACCATCTGGGCCATGCCCTCTTCTCGGTGCTACTGTCAGGCAGGAGGTACGTCCCACACCAGCAGATCAGATACAGTCACCTTCCTACAAACCTGTTTGCACGTCCTCCCCGTGGAACGCCTGGGTTCTCCGCAAGTGCTCCGGTTTCCTCCCACAGTCTAAAGACCATGTTAGATGGTTAGTAGGTTAATTGGCCATTGTAAATTGTCCTGTGATTAGGCTAAGTTTAAATCAGGAGATTGATGGACGGTGAGGCTTGAAGGACTGGGAGGAACTTTTGTGCCACTGGTCCAACATGAAGTTTTTGGGATGAGAGGTGAGGATGTCACATATGACATAGGTCTTCGTGCGAAGCCCTCTTCCACTTTTCTCCTTGAAAGAGACCATTTTACCCATTAAACCTGTTCCTGCACACAGAGCAACTCCATTCGCCAACCATTTTTCCCTGTGATCTACTCTCTCCGCAATCCCATCCAGTTTCTAGCACCTAACCGCACTTCAGCAGTGGGGGCTGGTTTCTCAAACATCTTCACTCTGTCTGGTGTGAGAGGCAAGGTCTCCAGGTAGAGGTCCATTTCAATTCGACTTCCGATTCCCATGCTGACCTACCTGTCCATGACCTCCCCTACTGCCATGATGAGGCCAAACTCAGGTTGGAGGAGCAACACCTCATATTCCGTCTGGGTAGTCTCCAACCCGATGGCATGAACTTCGATTTCTCTAATTTCTGGTAATTTCTCACCCCTCCCTTCTAGCTCCTTCCTCTCCCCCCCCCCCACTTATTCTGGCTGCTGCCCCCTTCCTTTCCAGTCCTGACAAAGGGTCACAGCCCGAAATGTTGACTGTCTACTCCCCTCCACTGAAGTGGCCTGACTTGCTGAGGTTTGTGTGTGTGTTTCAAATCGGAGGCAAGACCGTGGTAGCGTATGAGGTGGTCCGTCGTGTTCCGATGCTGAGGTGCGGTGACGGTTGTGCAGGTCGGTTCAAGGACTTGATGGTTGTTGGAGAAAGGGACGGTTCCTGGATCCGTTGATGAGGGACGCCTGCTCCGAGAAGAGGCCGTGGCCCAGAAGGTGGCAGGTGGCACCTCCCTGAGGCAACACCTCATGTAGATGCCTCAATGGTAGGGTAGGCTGCGCCCGTGATGTGCCAAGCTGCGCCTACTACTCTTACATTCTTGTGCATTGGCATTGCTACTCCAGGGCATGACGTGACCCATCTGAAGACCTTGCGCAGTGCATCTGTCGGGGTTGATTGCGGTATTTACGGCATGGCGAGGCATTGCGATCGCCCTGGGCAAGGAAGACGGTACATCTCTCACTCCAAGACAACCACCACCACTTTGTGTATCTCGCCAAGCCTCACTGTGGGCCGGCATCAGTGGACTTGCTGTGCATCTGGAGTCAGCAGGGAAATAATCCAAACCCTTTCGAGATCAAATGAAGCTCCCGGAAAATTTTTCCATTCGTGGGAAAAAAAATAGTGTATGTGGCCCATAAATATGAAATAGTCACTAATAAGTAACAAAGGTCAAAGGGCTGCAGTAGCAGAGTGGTTGAGTAACTTGGTTGACGTCCAGAAACTTCGACCCATTGCTCCAGGGACACGGGACTAAGTTCTGTCAATGTTAAGAAAAATAGAATTGGATTGAAATGCGGGAAGCAGTACTGATGTCTGGATGCTATGGATGAAATGAGTTTCATGCATGTCCTTCAGGGAATAAAACAGAGTTAAGGAATCATACAACACAGAGACAAGATCTTCATGGGTGGGACAATGATGGAACCATTTTGTCCTCTCCTTCAAGAGAATGAGGTTGAAAGGGATAATAAATCAGCCAAGGGCTCACTTGATGGGCCAAATGGCCTAATTCTGCTCCTATGTCTTATGGTCTTCACTCCCATCGTCTTCACTGGATCCTACTCCTCGCCAGTGCCTCTACTTCTCCAGGAGGCTAACGAAATTCAGCACGTCTCTGTCAACCCAGTGCACCGGAGAAGGCATCCTGAACAGATGCGTCACGGCCCGGCACGGTAACGACCCCCCGTGGCCGCATGGAACCACAGAGAGTTATGGACACAGCTCAGAGCAACATAGATGCCCGCCTCCCCTCCGTGGGCTCTGCCTATAATCCCTCGGTGCCTCGGGAAAACAGTCAACATAATCACAGTTCCTACACACCCTGGGCATTTTCTCCTCACACCCACCCACCCCACCCCATCGGACAGATGATATGAAAGCCTGAAAGTACAGACCAACGGCCATGATGGAATGGTGGAGCAGACTCGATGGGCCAAATGGCCTAATTCTGCTCCCTACACAATATCTTACCACCCCAGAGCTGAGCCACTGACTGTTTCACGGGTGCAGCTTGAAGTGCAGAATATTTCCACCGAAAGGGAAACCCAGAAGTCAGAGAGAAGCTCGGAAGGACGATGTACCTCTCACAAAACTACTTTGAAGAACAGGGCCATCATTTCTGACAACTGGCCAACATTTGCCACTTGGTCTTGACGGTCAAGCCAGCAACAAACGATCTGCCGGTGAGGTGCAAGTTCAGGACTGTGACACCATCAGGCTTGGCAGGGAAAACTGCTGATGGAACAGGCTCAGTACGTCAGTGAATCTCTCGTCCACAGCCTCGACCCTGACCGTGACCCAACCCCGCGATTCCGTCTCACCAGCAGGTCATTTGTATCTCCAAATTCCAGCATCTGACGCCTCTAACGTCTTCAAAGTAAATAACTACTGAAGAATGTATCTGTCATCATACAGGACCCTGTGATTCATTCTTTGCTCTCTCAGTAGAACAAAGAAATACAACAGAATCAGTGAAAAACTAGGCACAAACAACAGATGTGGAAAAGAAGACAAAATGTACAAGTACAAAAATAAATAAATGTGAAAAATAATATAATAAATAATAAGACAAAAAGAACATATAACATAGGAGCAGAGTTAGACCATTCACCCTTCCATCATGGCTGATTTATTATCCCTCTCAACCCCGTTCTCCCTTCTCCCCGTAACCTTAGACGCTCTGGCTGATTAAGAACCTACCAACCTCCATTTTTAAAATACTCAACGACGATCCGGCGCTTTTGCTGTCTTTGAGGGAAGGTCGCTGACAGCGAGGTTGACAATGGAGTGCGCGGCCCAGTGGTGGAGATCGAACCCGCGACCGGCTCCAATTCTCGACCAACCCGCCGATTAAAGCGTCGAGCAAGATTGAAATCGACGGGGGCGTGCGGGTGTTCATCGCCGTCCGTCTGCCTGTGTTTGTCTGGTCTCCCACTCCCTCCTGATCTCCGCTGCCGGAGCAAGCTCCCAGAATCTTAAGTCTTGGGCAGGGTTTGATCAGCGCGGTTTGTAGATTGGATTCATTTTTAGATGACTCTGCAGTTCCTGTTATATGTGTTTCTGCTTTCTCCTTTCTTTATCACTATTTTGTGCAATTTTGATCGGGGTGGGGGGGAGTGCAGACTGCTCTGTGGCCTATAGTCGACATATGACATGGTGCTCAGTTGAAAGATCATTACTAATACCTCCGCAATCTTTTCAGCTACTCTTTCAGAAGCCTGGGGTGTAGACCACCTGGTCCAGGTGCCTTACCCACCTTCAGTTTCCCAAGCACCTTCCCCTTAGTAATAGCAACTGCACCCCCTTCTCTCCCCCCCCAACACTCTCAAATTTCTGGCAGTCTGCACAGAGTGGAGATCTTCCACAGTGAAGATTGATGCAAAGTAGTGATGAAATTCATCCATTATTTCTTTGTCCCCAATTACTACTTCACCAGATATCCACTCTTGCCCCTCTTTTACTCTTTATATAGCTGAAAAAACTTTTAACCATATAATCATATAACAATTACAGCACGGAAACAGGCCGTCTCGGCCCTTCTAGTCCATGCTGAACGCTTACTCTCACCTAGTCCCACCGACCTGCACTCAGCCCATAACCCTCCGTTCCTTTCCTGTCCATATACCTATCCAATTTTTTTTTTGGTAGTATCCTCTCTGATATTATTGGCTAGCTTACCTTCATATTTCATCTTTTTTTCTCTTTATTGTTTTTTTCAGTTGCCTGTTGTTGGTTTTTTTGAAGTATCTGAAGCCTCTACCTTCCCACTAAATTTTGCTCCGTTGTAAGCCGTCTCTTTTGCTTCTACGCTGTCTTTGACTTCCCTTGTCGGCCAAGCTTGCCTCACAAACACGAGAGGTTCCGCAGCTGCTGGAAGTCCACACAAAATGCTGGAGAAACTCAGCAGCTGTGGAAGTGAGTCAACAGCCAATGTTCTAGACCTGAGACCCTCCATCAGGACTCAGTCCGAAACGTCGACTGGTTACTCCTTCCTAAAGATGCTGCCTGACCTGCCGAGGTTGCCTCATCCCCCCCTTTAGCAGATGTCTTTGGGATGAACCATTCTGGCGCATTCTAAATTACTCCTAGAAACTCAAATTGCGGCTCTGACATCAGGTTCAAAGCCGGGCAGCGACTTCATAATACAAAGAGCCGGAAAACGGGAGAGCAGGCGGCGGTGTGATTTATATTTTATATTTATATATTGTACTTTATATTTAAAGTACAGAAGCTCAGAAATCCTGGTTATATCCAAAGGACTATCGTCAGAGCTAGTACCAGGATGATGGGCCAAACCGCTTCATTCTGTGATCCTGCGTACTGCGCTTCTTGAAGTCTCTCAGTCTGATTACGAAACGGGAACTTGGAGTCAGGGATACGCACAGGAATCCGGGAGGTTTGTAAACATCGGGAGTTTGCCGGGATATTGCAGCAAGTTGTGTCAAACAAAGGCAAGACGGACGGCTTCTCACTGCAGTCACCGACTTCCTAAAGAGGATGATCACAGAACTCTTGGCACAGCCCCGGCAGCAGAGGCGAATACAAAATAACAAAAGGCAAATGATACGGAAAATCTGGCAGTTGCTGTCGTCACTTCATCCGGTTATCAGACACTCTCTGTGGCACTCAAAGCACAACTGCCTAAAGCATCCCCCGTCACTGTGCTCTGAGATTAGGCTGTCGCCCTATTTCAAAGCATAGATTCCATTTAATATCAAAGTATGTGTACATTATACAGCCTCTAGGTTTGTCTCCTCACAGGCAGCCACGAAACAAAGACATCTCAAAGGACCACATTAAAAAAAGACCGTACAAACAGCCGATGCACAGAGAGAGAGGGGGAAAGAAACACAAATCATGCAAACAATAGGAGTTAGCAAATAACATTCGGAATGAAAGACACTACAGACGCAAAGCCTGGCGTCACTGCAGACGGAGCAGACCACAGCCGCAGTTCAGTGCAGAGATGAGCAGCCACCCAGAAACATTGGATCTACATTAGTCCCATTTTTTATTCTTGTCATATTTCATTTGGAGTTTGAGGAAATATTGTATGTTACCAAAAAAACTCGCAAATATCTAGAGCTGTACAGTGGAGAGCATTCTAGCTGGCTGCATCAGCTGGTGTGGGGAGGGGAGGAGGGCTGCACAGGATTGAAATAAGATGAAGGGAGTTGTAAACTCAGTCGGCTCCATCACGGGCACCAGCCTCCCCAGCATCCCGGGCATCTTCAAGGATAGATGCCTCAGAAAGGTGGCATCCATCATTAAGGACCCCCATCACCCAGTTCATGCCCTCTTCTCATTGCTACCATCAGGGAGGAGGTACAGGAGCCTGAAGACACACACTCAATGATTCAGGATCAGCTTCTTCCCCTCTGCCATCAGGGAGGAGGTACAGGAGCCTGAAGACACACACTCAACGATTCAGGATCAACTTCTTCCCCGCTGCCATCCGATTTCTGAATGGACATTGAACCCATGAACACAACCTCACTACTTTTTTATTTCTATTTTTACACTACTTATTTAACTATTTAATATGCATTAAATACATATATGTATGTGTATGTATATTATATTTATATTTCAGACTTCATTCTGAGACTAGTTCTAATTTAGTTCAGTTCCAGTTGAGTCTGAGATTAGTTCTAAACACCAGCCATGATAAAATCACCCCCGGATCTGTAGTGTAAGTATTTTCCATATTCTTCTAAACGCAAGAGATTCCAAATTCCAATCGGCTTCAGCTTTCCCCAAATAACAGAGCCGACAAATCAGAAATCTGTTAGTGAGTGAGTCTCACTGCATGCTCTCCATCACATGTAGCGCCATGTAATCCTATTACAACACCAGTGACAAGGCGTAATGCTATTACACCACCAGCGACGAGGTGTAATCCTATTACAACACCAGCGACGAGGTGTAATCCTATTACGCCACCAGCGACGAGGTGTAATCCTATTACAACACCAGAGACAAGGGTTCAATTGCGCCGCTGCCTGTGAGGAGTTTGTATGTTCTCCCCATGACTAAACGGGTTTCCTCCGAGTGCTCTGGTTTCCTCCCACAGTCTGAAGGTGTACAGGTTGGTGGGTTAGTTGGTCACACGGGTGTAATTAGGCAGCTCAGGCTTGTTTGGTGGAAGTGCCTGTTACTTTGCTGCACACTGAATGGCTGACAGGATGGAGATACAGAAAGGAGGTGTGAGGCCCTCCTTCCCTCCACTAGCCTGCAGGTCACCCTTGGGCAAGGTGTAGCACCTGCTTAGCCCCCAATCAGGGTCATGTGAAGCCATGGGAGCAGGTGGTGGATGGTCGTACGAGCAGCCGGTGCAGATCACAAGTCCTGGTTATGTGACAACTGACGCCAGGCAGACAATCTCTGAAGAGTATTGATAATGGCTGGGGGTCACCCATCCTGTAAAGACACTGCCCAGAAGGAGGCAATGGCAAACCACTTCTGTAGAAAGAATTGCCAAGAACAATCACAGTCATTGAA
Organism: Hypanus sabinus; assembly: GCF_030144855.1. NCBI lineage: Eukaryota > Metazoa > Chordata > Chondrichthyes > Myliobatiformes > Dasyatidae > Hypanus > Hypanus sabinus. Next base: position 44,580,020 of record NC_082731.1, on the reverse strand, counting down.
ATATCGTGATCACCCACGCCATAATGAACAAACAATCTCTAAATAAAATTAATAATAGTTACAAACAATGTTACAAGGCTATCAATAGGGAGGAGGTACAGGAGCCTGAAGGCACACACTCAGCGATTCAGGAACAGCTTCTTCCCCTCTGCCATCTGATCTCTGAATGGATGTCAAACCCTCAACACTTCCTCTCTTTTAGCACTGCTTATTTAATTTAACTTTTTAAATGCATACACTTGCAGTAGTTCTCAGTTTTTGTATCACTGTGCTGCTGCCGCAAAGACAAGTTTCACAACATATGCCGGTGATGTTAATTCTGACTCTGGTAGAGTATCGGAGCCAGAAATTTCGACACGTCTCCAACCCTCTCACACATCAGTGTTGGTAATTGGTTTAATGTTGTCACGTGCACCGAGGAATGGTGAAAAGCTTTGCTTTGTGTTCCGCCAGACATGATCGCATCATGGCAGCGCAAAGGAAAACCGTGGCGTACAGAAGATTGTGGTAGCGGGAGAGAAGCTGGCTTCCGAGTTACTGACACAGCACAAAGAACGTCGGACAGTACTGCACGAGAACGGGCCCTTCGCCTGTTCCAAGAACTGAGAATGCCGCCGCATTCCTTACGTACTCAAGGTTCCAGATTGTTTAGTGTCTTGGTGGCGGGGTGGAGATGCGCCTCCGTTGGAAGGATTTCCCCAGCGGGCTCACAGAGATTCACAGATTCAGGGCTCCCAGCATCTGGACTTGACGGAATGCATCTTGATTCTCCAAAGACTCTGCGATGCCACCACTCTCTCCGTTGGCTCCTCCTTCAAAACCCTGGGATGAAGTCCATCTGATCCTAGGGGCTATCAGCTTTCAGCCCCATTGATCGCGCTCATACTAATTTCATTCTAATGGCAATTTCTCCTTCGCAATATCCCTGTGTTGATCCACTAATATCTGATTCCGCTCCCTGTAAACAGACAAAAAATATTTAGTTAACGTCTTCTTTCTCCACAATATAATTCCTCCTGCCTCAGTTTGTAAGAGGCCCGTGTTTATCTTAGTAAATACCTTTCAATGTACACATCTATAGAAGCTTTTGCAAAATATTGTATTGGTTTTTTTAAATTTATTTAGAGCTCCAGCACAGAGCAGGCCCGTCTGGCCCAACGAGCTCCACTGCTCAGCATCTCTCGATTTAACCCCAGCCAAATCACAGGACAATTTACAATGACCTACGAACTGGCAGGTCTTTGGACTGCGCTGGGAACCCGGAGCACCAGGAGGAAACCCATGTGCTCGTGGGAAGGAAGTACAAACTTCTTACCGACGGTATTGAAATTGACCTCTCACCTCCAGATTGGCGTGAGTCGTTTTAGCATCATGCTAACCACCGCGTTACCGTGATGCCCCAAATTGTCCTAGTCAACTCTTCCCTGTGCCTTCCTCTGACACAAATGGCTTCCAGCATTCGTTTGGCCTAATAACAACAGACAATAATCTTTTTCGAAAGTGTTGCTTCCTCAGAATTTTTTTTTTTTGTTTATGATAGATCTTTTGAAGCCAGAAAGTTAATTTCAGACTACTTGTATCAGGTAAGAACTCGGAGAAACAAGAAATTAACTTTCATTGAAATTAATGCATTTAATTGCATAATGGTGCTGACGCTTTGCAATAGTCCAACTAGGACAAAAATACTTTGTTGCTGATTTTTATTTGTACTCAGTGTCTGAGGCTTTTCGCTGAAGTGTCCGACAATAATCAGCCAATATTGATGGATTCCAGTTGCCCTGATTCCAGTTCTCCGTGACCGCAATGTCCTGGTGAAACCTTTCACCATCTCATCACCGACAGCGCCAAGATTTGCAGTAAAAAAAGCATAAATGGGAATGCAGAAAATGAATCTTTAGTGACATCAATTTTCAGGAATCGATAGATTTCGGCATTGTACCGGATGACCGGAAAATTGCACGTTAATCCGCTATTTAAGAAGGGCAGGAGTTGGCAGAAAGGAAACTATAGACCTGTTAGTCTGACATCAGTGGTTGGGAAGCTGTTAGAATTGATTGTCAGGGATGAGATTACGGAGTACCTGGAGGCACATGACAAGATAGGCCAAAGCCAGCATGGTTTCCTGTAAGGAAAATCCTGCCTGACTAACCTACTGCAATTTTTTGAGGAAATTGCAAGCAGGGTAGATGAAGGAGATGCAGTAGATGTTGTGTACTTGGATTTTCAGAAGGCCTTTGACAAGGTGCCGCACATGAGGCTGCTTAGCAAGATAAAGAAAGTTACTAGCGTGGGTGGCTGCAGAAAACAGAGTATGGGAATAAAGGGATCCTATTCTGGCTGGCTGCCGGTCACTAGCGGAGTTCCACAGGGGTTAGTGTTGGGACCACTGTTTTTTACAATGTATATCAATGATTTGGACTATGGGATTAATGGATTTGTGGCTAAATTTTCCAATGATACAAAGATAGGAGCAGGAGTGGGTAGTGTTTAGGAAACAGATTGTTTAGGGGACTGGGCAAAGAAGTGGCAAATGAAATACGATGTTGGAAAGTGTATGGTCATGGAAGAAATAAACAGGCAGACTATTATTTAGATGGAGAGAGAATTCAAAATGCAGAGATGCAAAAGGATTTGGGAGTCTTTGTGCAGGATACCCTAAAGGTTACCCTCCAGTTTGAGTCGGTGGTGAAGAAGGCAAATGCAATGTTGGCATTCGTTTCTAGAGGTATAGAGTATATAAGCAGGGATGTGATGTTGAGGCCCTAAAAGGCACTTGTCAGACCACGCGGAGTATTGTGTGCAGTTTTGGGCTCCTTATTTTAGAAAGGATATACTGACATTGGAGAGGGTTCAGAGAAGATTCACGAGAATGATTCCAGGAATTAAAGGGTTAACGTATGAGGAATGTCTGGCAGCTCTTGGGCTGTATTCCCTGGAGTTCAGGAGAATGAGGGGGGGATCTCATAGAAACATTCTGAATGTTAAAAGGCCTGAACAGATTAGATATGGCAAAGTTATTTCCCATGGTGGGGGATTCTAGGACAAGAGGGCACGACTTCAGGATTGAAGGACGTCCTTTTAGAACAGAGATGCGGAGAAATGACTTTAGTCAGAGGGTGGTAAATCTGTGGAATTTGTTGCCACGAGTGGCTGTGGAGATCAAGTCATTGGGTTTATTTAAGGCAAAGATAGATAGGTTCTTGATTAGCCAGGGCATCGAAGGGAATGGGGTGAAGGCAGGGAAGTGGGGATGACTGGGAGAATTGGATCAGCCCATGATTGAATGGCGGAGCAGACTCGATGAACCGAATGGCCTACTTCCAAGTGGACATGTTGTATTTCATGGTTTTGTATGCTTGAACCATGTTGTCAACCAGTTGCACGTAGTTTGGTGCTCTGTAGCTGCCAAGAAAATTTTCAACATTCTTGAATGCCTTCCGTGTGATTTTCTCCGGTCCCACTAGAATTTCTTCAAATTGCCTGTCATTGATGACCTATCTGATTTGTGGGCCAATAAAAAATGCCTTCTTTAATTATTTATTAGTTATTCTGACTTGGATTAAGGCTCCATTTCTTGACAAGAGGTCATTGGAAGGAGCTACATTCCTTTCACTCTTCGTCATATCTTTGCCTCACTGTTGACCGTAAGACTCTAAGGCATAGGAGTAGATTTAGGCTATTCAGCCCATCAAGTCTGTTCCGCCATTCAAACATGGCTGAATTATTTTCCCTCTCAACCCCATTCTCATGACTTCTCCCCATAACCTTTGCCCAGATGAATCAAGAACCTATCAACCTCGGCTTTAAATATCCTCAGTGACTTAGTCTCCACTGTCACGTAGTAGTCATGCACTGGCTCAAGAAATTTCTCCTCATCTCTGTTCTTTAGGGACATCTGTCTCTTCTGAGGCTCTGGCCTCTGGTTCCTAGATTCCCCCACTATTGGAAACATCCTTTTCATGTCCAGTCTATCTAGGCCGGGGGTTCCCAACCCTTTTTTATGCCATGGACCAATACAATTAAGCAAGGGGTCCGTGGACCCCAGATTGGGAACCCTTAATCTAGGCATTTCAATATTTGGTAGTTTTAATGAGATCCCTCTCATTCTTCTAAACTCCAGTGAGGGCAGCACCAGAGCCATCAATATTCCTTCTATGTTTACCTTTTCATTCCTGGGATCAGTCTCATAAATCTCTTCTGGACCCTCTCCAATGCCTGTACATCCTTTCTTAGATACAGGGCCCAAAATTACTCACAATACGCCTGATGTGATCTGATGAGTGCCTTATAAGGCCTCAGCATTACATACTTCCTTTTCTATTCTAGTCCTCTTGAATTGCTGTCCTTACTGCCAACAGAATCAGAATCAGATTTAATATCACTGGCAGATGTTGTGAAATTCGTTAAATAAGTAAGTATAGAGATAAAAACCTGAGTTACATTAAGTATCTATGTCTATTAAGTAGTTCATTTAAAATAGGTAGTGCAAAAAAAAAACAGAAAAAAAGTATTGAGGTAGTGTTCATGGGTTCAAATGTCCATTTAGAAATTGGGTGGTAAAGGGGAAGAAGCTGTTCCTGAATCATTGAGTGTGTGTCTTCAGCTCCTGTTCCTCCTCCCTGATGGTAACAGTGTGAAGATGGCATGTCCTGGGTGGTGGAGATACTTAATGATGGACGCTGCCGTCCTGAGACACCACTCCCTGAAGATGTCCTGGGTATTACGGAGGCTGGTGCCCAGGGCGGAGCTGACTGATTTTCAAGTTTCTGCAACTTACTTCAATCTTGTGTAGAAGTACCCCCCCTCCCCCATACCAGACAGTGATGCAACCAGTCAGAATGGTCTCCGTGGTCCATCTGCAGAAGTTTTTGAGTGTTTTAGGTGACAAACCAAATCTCCTCAAACTCCTAATGAAATGTAGCCGCAGTCTTGCCTTCTTTATAGCTACAGCGATATGTTGCACCCAGGTTAGATTCTCAGAGTTATTGACTCCCTGGAAACAGCTCATGCTCTGATGCCTCTCTGAGGATTGGTGTGCGTTCCCTCGTCTTACCCTTCCTGAAGCCCACAGTCAGCTCTTTCGTCTTACTGACATTGAGTGCCAGGTTTTTGCTGCGACACCACTCCACCAGTTGGCATATCTCACTCCTGTACGCCCTCTTGTCTCCATCTGAGATTCTGCCAACAATGGTTGTATAATCACCAAATTTATTGAAGACATTTGAACAATGCCTAGCCTCACAGTCATGGGTGTAGATAGAGTAGAGCAGTGGGCTAACTCAACCTGTAATTTAACCTTGAGGGAATTATGACTCCCCTCCTCCTTCCCTTTCCCCTATGGTCCACTTTCCTCTCCTATCAGATTCCTTCCTCTCCTGCCCTTCACCTTTTCCACCTATCTCCTTCTAGCTATTCTCCTTCCCCTCCCACCCACCTTTTTTAGTCTGAAGTCTTCCCCCTACCCTTCCAGTCCTGAGAAAGGGTCTCGGCCTGAAACGTCGGCTGTTTATTCATTTCCATGGATGCTGCCTGACCTGCTGAGTTCCTCCAGCATTTTCTGCGCGTTCCTCTGGATTTCCAGCATCTGCAGAATCTTACGTGTTTAAGAAAAGTGATTATATTTTTCTCTCACACCCAGCACCGCGGATTATCATCAGATCAGGTTCCCCCACGGTAGTTAGCAAGTTGCTGCCTGTTTCTCTGCTATCGTTTAGGGCAGCAAAGAGGCCCTCCATCTCCATCTGTCCTTGGCCATCTTCTCTATTGTGCCCCAGGGTCCTTATCTCCGACTCTACGGTCGGTCTTGCAGGTGTTCATGGGCATCCTTCGTCATGTCAGTAGCTTCCTCTTGGTTTTCACAACTGTCAGTCCTGCAAGTCTTCTGCACGCCACTGTTGCAATGTGTGATTATCTCAGTTACTGTCACCTTCCTGTCATTGGGTATAGCAGGGCTTGCTACTTTCTTGATTACTATGGTGGGGGGTGTCGGGGAGAAGGCAGGAGAATGGGCTTGAGAGGGATAATAGGTTACGGAATGGCGGTGCAGACTTGATCGACTGAATGCTCTAATTCTTCGTTTTAAGATCTTATCGTCTAAGGCCCTTCATTTGGACTGGGCTCAAGCACCCAAAGCAATCTATTTCCTCCACAGATGTTGCCTGACCTTCTAAAGTTCCTCTAACAGCTTCTTTATTACCTCTGAAGCGTGGCCTCTATTTTAACATACACTCAGTGGCCACTTTATTAGGTACCCCCGTAACCTGCTCGTTAGTGCAAATACCTAATCAGCCAATCACGTGGCAGCAACTCAATGCCTAAAAGCTTGCAGGCATGGTCAAGAGGTTCGGCTGATGTTCAGACCAAATATCAGAATGGGGAAGAAATGTGACCTTAGTGACTTTGACCGTGGAATGATTGTTGGTGCCAGACGGGGTGGTTTGAGTATCTCAGAAACTGCTGATCTCCTGGCATTTTCACACACAGCAGTCTCGAGACTTTGCAGAGAATGGTGTGAAAAATGAGAAACAAAACATCCGGTGAGTCACAGTTCTATGGGCAAAAAAAAACACCTTGTCAATGAGGGAGGTCTGAGGAAATGGCCAGACTGGTTCAAGCTGACAGTAACTCAAATAACCTCGCATTACAACAGTGGTGTGCAGAAGAGTATCTCTAAATGCACAACACGTTGAACTTTAAAGTGTGTGGGCTACAGCAGCAGAAGACCATGAACATACACTCAGTGCTTGCTTTGTAAGGTACAGTTAAGTAAGGGGGCCAGAAAATGATTTGCAGGTGGATTGGTGAGAAATATTGGCATCAAGGGAATGGAAGAAACCTCCCAGACCTTCTAATTGCAGAACCATCCCTTGGTCCCAGGGTAAGTTGACACCGCAGTTTACAGTTTCGACCGGAGGTCAGCACTTCTGACTACAGTGCAACCCTTGTGTCGGGGTGTCGAGCCACATTCTGGAGGAGGAAGGACAGTCGACGTTTCGGGTTGAGACCCGTCATCGGGATTGAGTGATGGAGGTCTGTATAAAGGAAGGTGCGGAGCAAGAGATGGTAGATGGAGCAAACAGAAGCAGATTGTCAAAGGAAATTTACTAGCGAGGTAAATATTCTGTATGTCACCTTGAGATTCAGTTCTTGCAGGTATTTACAGGAAAATAAGGAGATACAGTAGAATTTATTAAAAAGTATATACATAAACAAGGATTGACAAACAACCAATGAGCAAGAGAAGAAAAAGTGTGCAGGTAAATAAATAAATAATACTGAGAAAACACGAGGGAATCTGCTGGATATTCAAGCAACACAAACAAAGTGCTGGTGGAACACAGCAGGCCAAGCAGCATCTATAGGGAGAAGCGCTGTCGACGTTTCGGGCCAAGACCCTTCGTCAGGACTAACTGAAAGGAGAGATAGTAAGAGATTTGAAAGTAGTGGGGGGAGAGGGAAATGCGAAATGATAGGAGTAGACCGGAGGGTGTGGGATGAAGCTAAGAGCTGGAAAGGTGATTGGTGAAAGTGATACAGAGCTGGAGAAGGGAAAGGAGCATGGGACGGGAGGCCTCGGGAGAAAGAAAGGGGGAGGGGGAAGCACCAGAGGGAGATGGAGGACAGGCAGAGTGATGGGCAGAGAGAGAAAAAAATAAACAACTAAGTATGTCAGGGATGGGGTAAGAAGGGGAGGAGGGGCATTAATGGAAGTTAGAGAAGTCAATGTTCATGCCATCAGGTTGGAGGCTACCCAGCCGGTATATACTGAGAACATGAATTGTACAGTCCTTGAACGTGAATCTATAAGTTGTGGAATCAGATCAGTGTTGGGGTGAGTGAAGTTATCCACACTGGTTCAGGAGCCTGACGTTTTGAATCAGTTCAGTGTTGGGGTGAGTGAAGTTATCCACACTGGTTCAGGAGCCTGATGTGTGGAATCAGTTCAGTGTTGGGGTGAGTGAATTTATCCACACTGGTTCAGGAGCCTGATGTGTTGAATCAGATCAGTGTTGGGGTGAGTGAAGTTATCCACACTGGTTCAGGAGCCTGATGTGTGGAATCAGTTCAGTGTTGGGGTGAGTGAAGTTATCCACACTGGTTCAGGAGCCTGATGTGTGGAATCAGTTCAGAGTTGGGGTGAGTGAAGTTATCCACACTGGTTCAGGAGTCTTTTGTGTTGAAGGATAATAACTGTTTCTGAACCTGGTGGTGTGGAACCTCTTGGACCTGCTGGAGGAATTCAGCAGGTTGGGCAGCAACTGTGGAGAGAAACATCTAGTCAATGTTTCACGTTGAGACCCTTCACCTTGGGTGGGTCCTGAACCAATGATCTTCTGCAAAAAGGCAGTCGGCATGCTCCTTCAATGCCCATGTCTGGCTAACCATCCCTTAACCCAGTCTAACATAGGCTTCGCCCTCTGCCTGTCATGCCTCTTGACTGGCGGTCCGCTGGGCTCAGGGCCAATCTACTCCAAATTAACCTGTCCCCAGGCGGACAGATGTAGCCTCAGTAAAGGCAGCTGCCTTCTGCACAAGAGGGAAGGATGGGATTAGTTGGAAAGGGAACCTGGCTGAAATGGTGAAGTTGCTTGCCAGCTGAGCACAGGATGTTGACAGCAGAACAAATAGGTTCCCACACAGAGAGGAAGTTGTGTGTTTCAGATCAGCTTTGGTGGGCACTCTCAGTTATTTTTAGAGTAAGAGGACCGTGTGTGCTGGCGAGTTGTCAACAGCTTTGTCAAGTAAACAAAGCAGGTTATTGAGGATGACATTGATAGAGCCTGAGGCCCCACAACCCCAGGACCCCAATGTTAACACCACACCAGCATGCTGTGTTCAACTCTACCCCAGGGGCCCCAGGGTCAGCTCCACACTCGGACCCGTATTTAGTTCCGTGTGAATGCTGAAGCTCAGCTCCTTCCCAGAACCCCAAGTCAGGTCCACTTAAGGACACAGTTGTCAACTGCACACTGAGGGTCTGTGGTCAATTCCATCCAAGGGCCCAAGGTCAGCTCCGCACTAGGGCCCTGTGGTTAGCTCCAGACCACAGCCTTGTGGTCAACTCCATATCAGGGCTCAAGATCAGCCCCATCCCGGGGCCCAACGTCGGCTCTGCACCAGGGCCAAGAGCTCAACTCCCCACCCCCCAGAAGTCTAAGTTTGCTTCCGCACTCAGGCCCTGTGTTCAGCTCCATATCAGGCCTCAAGCTCACCCTCATCCCACTCAAAGTTGTTGTGGCCAGCCCCATCCCAGGGACTCAAAGACAAATCCACACAAATTTGCCCATCCCATCCCAAGGCCACAAAGTCATGTCCCCACAAGGACACTACCGTCAGCTCCACACCAGGTCCAGGAAGGCCTGTGGTCAGCTCCACCCCAGGGGCCCAATGTCAGCCTCCTCACTCGGTCAACTCCACATCAGAACCTTGTGGTCAGCTCCACGCCAAAGCTCGAGGTCAGCGCCCTGTGGTCAGTACCCCTGGGCTCCATTTCCACTCCAGGGTTCAAAGGTCACCTTCGCAACAGGACCGTTAGGTCAGCTCCATGTGATGGCCTCGTGGACAACTCCACACCAGGGACAAAGTGTGGAGCTGAGACTGTGCCCGTCACACGGAGCCGACCTTGACACAAGGTGAGCTGCACGCAAGGGCCTGGAGATCCAAAAGAACTTCCAATTTTGTTCAGCGTAGAGGGAACTTTTCTCCCTCCCTAACCCATGATGTCTCTGACCTGGGCATGTTTCTTGTCCTGAGGAGGATAAGAGGTATTTTTGAAGTTTCTACTCTAAGTTTTCACATACATACTCCCAGTACCTTCATCTGACCTTGAATCTAAATATTGAGGTGTTTTGCAGGGAATAATTCAAATGTGTCCTTTTAGAGGGCCTCCAAGTTCTGATTTCTGTTTCGTTACTTGTCACAGGCCGTTGTCTCCGTTATTTATTGCCCCAGTCCCTTTGACCTCAGTCACTTCTAAAGCTCTGATGCTTCTCCAGAACTTTGCCGGCGCTGACTTCACCGGGCAAGACCCAAAGACGTCAAACAGGTTTGTGCTTCTTTTTCACTTTCGCTGACAGGAATCACAGTCAGAATCAGGTCTAATATCGCCGACGCATGCTGTGAAGCTTGTTGTCTTTGCGTCTGCAGTACAGTGATAGCTGGGAGGGGGGAACAAACTGAATTACCTGAAGTATATATGTATGTATATTAAGTAGCTCAGTTAAATAAGTAATGCAAAAAGAAATCAGAAATACAAAAAAGTAGTGAGGTAGTTGTCATGGGTTTAATGCCCTTTCAGCAATCTAATAGCAGAGGGGAAGAAGCTGTTCCTGAATCATTGAGTGTGTGTCTTCAGGCTCCTGTACCTCCTTCCCAATGGTAACAGTGTGAAGATGGCATGACCTGGGTGATGGGGGTCCTTAATGGTTGATGCTGCCTTTCTGAGGCATCACTCCTTGAAGATGTTCTGGATACTATGGAGGCCAGTGCCCATGATGGAGTTGACTAATTTTACAAGTTTCTGCAACTTACTTTGATCTTGTGCAGTAGACCTCCCCCCACCCACACCAGACGGTGACGCAGCCTGTCAGAATGCTCTCCATGCTACATCTACAGAAGCTTTTGAGTGTTTTAGGTGACACCCCAAATCTCTTCAAACTCTGAATGAAATGCAGCTGCTGTCCTGCCTTCTTTG